>NC_068988.1:43457614-43458345 GCF_001194135.2 Octopus bimaculoides | reverse complement strand
ATGTATGTATGTATGTATGTATGCATTTATATATGCATATGTATATGAATGTATGAACACACACACGTATGCCAAATATACATTGCACTCCGATCAATGTGTAAACGCGTTCACTTACACGAAAGTCACCGTGGCACACTCACATACACGCATGCTCGCACCACACCAACTAATTGGGGCTTCATGTGTGTATGTGAGAGGAGGGGAGGGGGATTGTTGATGAAAAGGCAGGTGTGGTCGTGGTCGTGGTGGTGGTCGTAGTGGTGGTGGTGGTGGTGGCGGTGGCAGAGTTCATGAGATGGTAATGATAATGATGATGATGAAGAGGAGGTGGATGATCACGTGGAGGAGGTCTAGCAACGATGTGGATGATGATAATGACAGTGAGGATGCTGCTGCTGCTTATGATGATGCTGAAGACAATGACGACGACCACAGCGGCGACGAAGATGCCGACTGCACTCCGCCAACAATGCTCTTACTGATGATGTTGATGATGATGCTGCTGTTGGTGATAAGGTAGAAAAGAAAGAGAAGGAGGAAGCAAACTTTGGTCTGAGGTAGGAATCGGGGTATCGACGGTGCTGGCTGCTATAAATTCTGAGGATGACATCCGTCAGCGTTGATGGAAAATGGAATGTTCTGGCAAGACATGGGTCCTGCCCGATTCTACCCACCCACAAAAGCATACATACATACATAGATACATATATATACATACATATATATAT
>NC_068988.1:43455686-43456898 GCF_001194135.2 Octopus bimaculoides | reverse complement strand
AGGGGTCAGTACCCATGACCTTTGAAGGTCATGCCAAACCTGAGAGATTGATGATGTTCCTTTACTTTCGAACATCTGTAGATCGACTCCCCGACTCCACCCAAGAAAATATCTGTGTGGAGTAAAAACAATGCTTGTGGGATACAATGATGGAGGTATTCCTGTTGGGTAAAAATTTATTTTTTTTCGTTTTTCCGGGCTCAGTCCCACTGCGTGGCACCTTGGGCAAATGTCTCCTACTATAGCCTCGGGCCGACCAAAGCCTTGTGAGTGGATTTGGTAGACGGAAACTGAAAGATGCCCATCGTACATATGTATATGTGTGTGTTCGTGTGTGTGTATGTATGTTTGTGTGCCTGCGTTTGTCCCCCACCATCGCTTGACAACCGATGTTGGTAAATTAGCGGTTCGAAAAAATGTACCGATAGAATAAGTATTTGGCTCATAAAGAATAAGTCCTGGGACGGATTTGTTTGAGGAAAGGTGGTGCTCCAGCATGACCGCAGTCAAATGACTAAAACAAATGAAAGAATAAAAGTACAGAGGGACATATTGTATTGAAAAACCGTCAGACACTCTCCACCAGGGCTTGTTTAGCTGTGATAGTGGGGACAGGTGGAAAATAGGGTGTAACTAGTGTAAGCAGATCTGATGCTTGTGGAGGAAGGTCTGGCGGGACGTAAGTGTTGCGGTGGGAGAATAGCTATAGAGTTATCGAGTCAGATGAGACTACGTCGTGTCAATATCTCTAAGTTGTCTCCAGAGAATCAACTGCGACGGCGCTGTAATGAGGATTTGTAAAATGACATCTCCATAGTGGTTGTTCTTAGTGTTGTTGCTGGTTTCATTGCCGAAGTTGGTGTTGTTGTTGTTGTTGTTGTTGTTGTCGGTGCTGATATTGGTGTTAATGTTGATACTGTCATCTCTTAATCTTTTACTTGTTTCAGTCATTTGACTGTGGCCATGCTGGAGCACCGCCTTTAGTCGAATCAAATCGACCCCAGGACTTATTCTTTGGAAGCCTAGTACTTATTCTATCGGTCTCCTTTGCCGAACCGCTAAGTTACGGGGACGTAAACACACCAGCATCAGTTGTCAAGTGATGTTGGGTGACAAACACAGACACACAACCACACACACACATATATATATATATATATACATATATACGACGGGCTTCTTTCAGTTTCCGTCTACCAAATCCACTCACAA
>NC_068988.1:43454608-43455488 GCF_001194135.2 Octopus bimaculoides | reverse complement strand
CAGACAGACAGACAGACAGACAGACAGACAAACATAGATAGATAGATAGATAGATAGATAGATAGATAGATAGATAGATAGATAGAGAAAAAGTGATAGACAGATAGATAGATAGATAGATAGATAGATAGATAGATAGATAGATAGATAGAGAAATTAAGTTTTGCTATTAGGAAAACCACAAAAGCCGAAATGCAAGTGGCACCTCCGTCAGCCGTTGCCAGATTTTTCAAAGTTATTTCTGGACAAATACCTCAGTAACAAGGGTATCAACGGTGTGTATACTTTAAGTATGAGACACAGATGTCTGTTTTAATAAATCGTTGTTATTGTTAGTCATGTTACGGTTGTTGTTGTTGTTGTAAGATTATTTGTTTCTGCACTAATTACTGTCGTTCTTATTATACAATTGTTGATGTTATTGTTGTCAATGACGAAAATGCCGACGATGACAATGATAGTAATGGTGGCAACGATGGTGATGATGATGATGATGGTTGTGGTGGTGGTGGTGGTGGTGGTGGTGGTGGTGGCAGTGGTGATAATGATGATGATGGTGTTGGCGGTGGTGATGACGGTGATGACGATGATGACGATTGTGAGATGTTAAACTGTTGATGTCCCAAGAGATAAATAAGACATTTATCAGTAAGCTATTAATGTCACTTATGTGGTCGTTGTTGCTGTGGTTCTTGCTGTTGTTGCTCGTGATGACGATGACAACAATGAGGATGATGATCATGGTGATGATGATGAAGATGGTGGTGGTGGTGGTGGTAGTGGCAGTTATGGGTGGTGGTAGGGATAATGGTGACGTTGAGGATAATGATGTTGATGATGATGATGGTGGTGGTGGTGGTTGTTGTTATTGTTGTGATTG
>NC_068988.1:43453557-43453906 GCF_001194135.2 Octopus bimaculoides | reverse complement strand
CCCCGCTCCGCCCTCCCTCCCACCCAGAGGCAGACCCTTATCAGTTGTGTTCTCTCAGTGTTAATAATGTTGTTTCGTCTAGTCTGCTTCTTCTCGTTAATAATAAGGGGTATCAGCTACATAAACATCATCATCTCCATCATCATCTCCATCAGCACTATCGTCACCATCGTCATCATTGTTGTTCCGATCCCGCTGTCATCATGAGCAGCATCAGCTCCATCGCTGTCATTGGTGCTACCATCACTATCACCCACAGCAACGACAACGATTGCATCACCACCACCACCACCACCACCACCGCCATCACCACCACTATCATCACCTCTACCACCGCCACCACCACCAC
>NC_068988.1:43448935-43449596 GCF_001194135.2 Octopus bimaculoides | reverse complement strand
ATGTGTGTATGTGTGTGTATGTGTGTGTATGCATGTATGTATATATGAATCTTTCTTTGTATGCTCTGTTTCTAGTTTTATTTATCTATCTATCTCTCTGTTTGTCTGTCTGTGTATCTACCTATCTATCTATATATTTATCTATGTATCTCTCTCTATTTGTCTTGCAATCTATCTGCCTCTCTCTCTCTCACTCTATCTATCTATCTATCTACTTCACTCATCAAGCATATGTCAAATGACTGAAAGAAATAAAACCATAAAATTTTGTACGTCAAGTGTATATGTACACACACACACACACACACACACACACACACACACACACACCTATTATTTATCATAGTTCTTACAAAGAAACACGTCTCTATGTGAAAAACATTAACAATATGAAATCTAGTTCTTACTTCACAGAATAAAATGTTCTTTTCTACTCTAGGCAGAAGGCTGGAAATTTTGGGGGAAGGGACCGGTCGATTAGATCGACCCCAGTGCGCAAATGGTACCTAATCTATCGACCCCTAAAGGATGAAAGGCAAAGTCGACCTCAGCGGAATTTGAACTCAGAACATTAAGACAGACGAAAGCACATGTTGTGTCGGGTAAAAATCAGATAGCCTCTTTATCAATGAGACAAGGAAAAACAATCGGCTCTTCACCA
>NC_068988.1:43446015-43447004 GCF_001194135.2 Octopus bimaculoides | reverse complement strand
ATATATATATATATATATATATATATACGTGTATATATATACATATATATGCATATAAACATACATACATACATGCAAATTACAAATCCAAATGCATATATACGTCGTCTATATGTCTCACAGACTGAAATATATATATATATATATATATATATATATATATATATATATATATATATATACATATATAGATAGTACATATATTTGCATACACACACACACACACACACACATATATTTATACATTTACATATAAATATATATATACATATCTGTGTGTGTTTGGGTGTATGTATGTATATGTATGTCCATGATATAAACACACGCATAAACACACACATTACCCACATATAGACATCTTTTAATTGTTTGTATTTCTTTGAGGCTAGTGTTGATATTTCACAATTGAGAAGATATCGAATCCAAATAAACGGGATCGATGCCCCCCTACCACCACTGCTTACACCGTCCACTTTCTCACCCTCTATCTCACCCTTCACACTCGCACACACGCGCACTGAATGACGCGCGCGCACTGAATGACGCGCGCGCACAAACACATGGTTTCTTACACGTCCAATACCAACACCCCGGCCCCCGATCTACCCCATACACCCACACTCACACAAAGAGTGCAAGGCAGCTGCACCCATGCATTCAAGACAGAGATGCATGCACAAGGGTTGAAAAGCTTTGTTTGTTTAAAATCTTCTCCTTATTATTGGGTCAATCTCATTAATGAAGTTATTTGCTAAGACGTGGAAGATGGCGTGAAAATCAACACGGAATGTGTCACACAGTCACACACACACACACACACACATGCGTGCGCGTACCTATACACACACAAACACACGCACACACACAATCACACACACATATACACTCGTATATATATATATATATATATACATATAAACACATGTATATATATATACACACACATATATACTCATATATTTATGCATATATACACACACACACACACA
>NC_068988.1:43444551-43445159 GCF_001194135.2 Octopus bimaculoides | reverse complement strand
CATCATTATCATCATCCCAAATATCCTCCTCCTCCTCCTCCTCAACACCACCATCATCCGAACCAACATCTACCGCCCCTATTCCAGTTACCTCCACCTTCTCCTCCACCACCACTGCCACAAACACAACTACCATGGCTCCCCCTCAGTACTCCGTCATCATCATCATCGTCATCATCAACAGCTAAAACGACGACGACGACTACAACAACAACAGCAACAACAACAACAACAACTCAACAGTCTCAACGATGGCAACACCCCTGGGGAGTAAGGGACACGTTGGTCCTGTTCATTCTTTGGTCCTTAAGACCTTAGCAAATAGACGGAGAGGTCATCAATGGAACGGTTTTAATGTTACCATTTGTTGCCACTACTTCTACATCACCGCAACTACATCCAATCCTGCATATCACTTGTACGATGCATGCACCACTGCCGGACTACTACCGAAACAACCACTACTCACTCTACAATGCCGCAACAACCATCCCGATACCTCAACAACCACCGACATGCAACCACCATCACGGTAACCACCGCTACTACCACCACCACCACCACCACCACCATCATTATCAATGTAACCACCGTCGACGCCACTATCA
>NC_068988.1:43439629-43442129 GCF_001194135.2 Octopus bimaculoides | reverse complement strand
AAAGGAAGAAAGAAAGAGAGAAAGAAAGGAAGAAACAAAGAAAGAAAGAAAGAAAGAAAGAACGGTAAAGGGGAGAAATAGTGCCAGTGGCGAGCTGATAGAATCGTTAGCACGCCTTCTGGCTCCTCACGTTCAGGTTTCAAATTCCGCGGAGATCGACATTACATTCCATCCTTTCAGGGTCAATAAAATAAGTACCAGATGAGCACTAGGATCGATGTAGTAGGTTTAGCCCTCCCACTGAAATTGTTTGCCTTGTGTCGAAATTTGAAACCGCTATTATTACTATTAAAACCTACGGGCTTCTGCTCTCCGATCGACATGTTTAAAATGACTTCTGGTATACATGCTCAGTAACACTATCGTCTCTGTACGCAGGGCATATGCATATCTTCGTGCCGGTTTCTGCCACTCTGTTCCTTTGTGTGTATGTGTTTTTTTTTTTTACTTGTTTTTGGTAAATTGGCATGAGATGTTAATAATGTTCATTTTGTTTCTCCGTTTTCAAAGAGAACCTAAACACACAAAACGCAACTTGTCTCGTTGAAAGTTCGTGTCGAACGACGTTTACCTGTCAAATAACTGATGAGTGCGCATGTGCAAAGAACAGAATGCAACTAGCTACTTATTAGAGCGCTTGCATTTTAATGTCGGCAAAAACCGAACGGACATTTTGGCAAAACTAACATATTCAGAGTATCTTAAGCGATGTATTATGTAATGGCGCAAGGCAATATGTGTATTTGATGCGCCTTTTGCCCTTCCCAAATCTTGAATATCGATCCTTATGCGGCGTTCTATTACGATATCAATTAATATTCTCTGTACTATCCATCGAATAATATGTATTACTTAAAGTCGTTTATCCCAAGTTTCAACAATTACTAAATCCAAGGAATTAACGAAAGGAATTACTTTAATGTGCATCAGGAAATTTATTAAATGTAACAGAAGTAATAAAGATTACATCGGAAAAATGGGATTAATTTTCAGAAGAATGACCGCTCATCGTCAACACATCGTTATCCCAGTATCCAACAAATAGCCGTTTGTAAACATTTGGACGATGTGCTGCCAGCAAGTTCTTTAAATTCAAAGTTTTTCGATAATAATACTACATATTTAAATACAGATACTCAAAGTAAATCGATAAAGAAACTTCGTTTATTAATGAATACAAAGTATTTGTAAATATTTATAGGCAGTGAATGTTACGATAAATGCTTTTTTTTTAAATGGTCACTAGTGATAATCCTGCTCATAACTTTTCTACGCTCTGACTTAGTTTTTTGTATATATACTTACCAAGCGAAGAACGAAAGCACGTGAACATATATCCTTTATAATATCACCTTATATTTCATTATACATACCACCGCCCGTGCGCACACACAGCACGCACCCACACATTTATGTATATCTATATGGATATATATATATGTGTAGATATATACGTGTGTATGTTCATGTGTATGCATGTATTTGCATATATATGCCTACATGTATTTATCCGTATTTCATTCGGTCTCTATAGAATATCAACATGCATTTCCGATACCTCCCTCGCCACCAACATACACGTATGTATACACGTATATATGTATGTGTTTACAAATGCGTCTCAAATTCCGGAATACATCTCTTTGTCGCATTCTTGTGTTTTTCTTTTCTGTCGCACTTCTTTTGTTTGTTACCTTTTTTTACAACTCTTTGTTCTAGTTATTGTTGTATGTACTTTATTCTTCTTCTTGTCGCTCTTGTTACAAATATAACCGTGTTGTTTATCCGTGTTTCCTTTTCTATCATGTCACCTTTCAATTATCTTCATCATCATTGACGTCGTCATCGTCGTCGTCGACATCCTTCTTCTTCTTCTTCTTCTTCTTTAGTTCTACTTTTGTTCTTTTTTGTTGTTCATCTTTTTGTTGTTGTTGTTTTTCTTCGTCTTCTTCCTCTTCTTGTTTTGTTCTTCTGTTGTTTTTCTTCCTCTTCTTCTTGTTTTGTACTTCTGTTGCTCTTCTACCTTTTCTTTTGTTGTTGTTGTTGTTGTTCTCCTTCTTCTTCGCCTTCTTCATCTTCTTCTTCATCTCCTTCCTCTTCTCTTTTTCGTTGTTCTTTTAGCCATTATTATTGCTGTTCATATTTTCATTGCTGTTGCTACAGTTGCTGCTGCTGCTGCTACTACTTCTACTACTACTACTACTTTCATTATTAATACTATCATTGTTGTCATGTTTTCGAGGGGTGGGGGTTTGTTTTTGTTATTGTTGTTTCTTTTATATTACTGTAGTTGGATATAAGTTGTATATTTTTAACTTTTACATATCAATTGCTTGTCTCTGTTTTGCTCTTTCTCATAATTATTTTCACGTCCGGAAGAGATGGGAAAAAATGTGTGACCGCCAAAAGACAAATGGAGAGAAAGAGAGAGAGTGTGAGAGAGAGAGGGGGAGAGGGTGTAAGAGAGAGAGAGAGAGAGAGAGAGAGAGAGAGAGAGAGA
>NC_068988.1:43437516-43438627 GCF_001194135.2 Octopus bimaculoides | reverse complement strand
TATATATATATATATATGGGAGAATTTACGAAAAAAACAACAAGCGAAGACAGGTGGTGTAGACAACAAATGGACGTACTGGTTTAACGCTCGGAAATCGACAAAGTCTTTGACGTTTCGAGCTACGCTCTTCAACTGGAAGGAAAACAGAAAGAAATAAGGAGAGAAACAAAGAGAAAAAAAATATATAAATGTAGTACCAGTTGAATACTGAGGTCGATATGAGTGACTAGGCTCCCTCCCCCACCAAGGATTTCAGGCCCTGTGCTTTTAATAGAAAGGATTATTATTATTATTATTATTATTATTATTATTATTATTATTATTATTACTACCTCTCATGCTGTTTTGTTTTGATTTGTTTTTTTTTCTGTCAGTAACAACAGCAGACCCGGAGTGAATCTTTGGTGTCAACTCAGCTAATGAAACATTAAGTGTTTTTTCTGGGAAACTCAAAACCCTTCTTCTTCTTCTTCTTCTGACACATAACAATATCTTGGAGCACTTCCGGTGCCATTTCCAGCGTACGAAATTATACACATACGTACTAACCCACACACATGCAAATATTGATACACACATATATAAGACGTATGTCTCATGTTTGTATTAACGCTAGACAATTTTTCCGTTCGTGTTTATTATGTTTGAGTTCGCGTTTGCTTATGACTCTCTCTTGTCGTGTGTATGTTTATATATCGCCATACTCCACCATATGTACACAGTTTTCGTACATGATGCCGTCTGTACGTTTCATAATTGATTCAAAGGTACGTACGAACGTAGCCCTTGCGAACCCACGGTGACTGGCATAGATACAGTACAATGTCTGTTATTATGCCAAAGGCGAACATGAATCGGATTTAAGGTAATTACCATATCGCCCTACTCATCCACGATAATAGTACACCGCATGGCACTACGACCCACGTACAATAAGTATGTACCACTTTTGCATCTCTCTCTCTCTTCCATACACTCACATTCGCGCGCACACACACACACACACACACACACACACACACACACACACACACATCTACCCAACTTAGCTAAGCACATATGACAACTGCTAAACTGAAACAAAAAAAAAACATTCGAACTTCTCTCT
>NC_068988.1:43436180-43436995 GCF_001194135.2 Octopus bimaculoides | reverse complement strand
AGAGAGAGAGACAGTCAGACAAACAGAGACACAGGGGCCATGTTTGTGTGCGAATGTGTATATATATATATATATATATGCCTCTGAATACAATTATTTGTAAATGTATTATATGCCTGCGCATATACAGGGTGCTATGGGTAAATTGTCGGCATAATCAACCCAGAAAGGATAAAAGGCAAAAGTCGACCTCGGCGGAATTTGAACTCAGAACGTAGCGGCAGACGAAATACCGTTAAGCATTTCGCCCGGCGTGCTAACGTTTCTGCCAGCTCACCACCTCTGGCCTTCTCTTATTGTCTCGTCTGCCATAGGCAAGGAACACCTTATGGCGTTGTGTTATATATATTTTTTTAAATTTTGTAATGTCTTGCTTAAGTTTTCTTAAGATGTATTTTTCGAAATATATATCAGGCACTTGGTACATGGTGTGCTGATGAAAATTATCATATTATACATGAGCACAGATACTAGCACACTTGTATATACATAGATACATGCATACATATATACATACATAAATACATATATACATACATACAAAATACGTACGTACAGACAGACACACAGACAAACCCACAAACAAGTGCCCAAGTGTTTCAAATGGCCCTTAACGCCAGCGTAACAGCTGCCGCAAGAGAATGCGAGGAAGATTCGAGACGTGTGCACTCAATGAACGTTCTAAGTGTACATACAGACTTACGCACACACTCACACACATATATATATATATTTACCTACACATACAGCACACACACGCTCACAAACCTACACACACAGACACACGCGCATATATATAAATGTAAATAAATATA
>NC_068988.1:43435008-43436170 GCF_001194135.2 Octopus bimaculoides | reverse complement strand
GAGAGAAAGAGATAGATAGAGAGAGAAAGAGAGATAGATAGAAAGCTAGATAGATAGATCTTAATGTTTGTTTTTGTTATAATATAAACAGCTGTACATTAAATAGAAGGATTACTCAATACATTCTGTAGAGTACAAATTTATTATTCTTTCACCAGAATACGAGAAGTTTTGACAGTCGCTTCGAAGATGACTTAGCTGTCCGAAATTTTGAAGTCGCTGTGTGTATGTATGTACACATACACACACACACACACATAAACAATGGACAGAAGAGGAAAAGATGCCTGAGATGGAAAAATTGCTGAAGAGGTCACAGGATGTGTGACGAAAGATTTTCAGACAAACTTCACTACAATAAGAATAATAATGAAGCTGAAGTGAAGAACGAGTATACAGTGCGTGTTATGAACAGAAATAAAAGAAATGACCCTACCAGATATAAGAATATATATATTAATGTGTATGTTTGAATATATATATTCTTTTATGTGTTTCTGTCATTTGACTACAGCCATGCTGGAGCACCGCCTTTAGTCGAGTAGATCGACCGCAGGACTTATTCTTTGTAAGCCTAGTACTTATTCTATCGGTCTTTATTTGCAGAACCGCTACGTTTCGGGGACGTAAACACGCCAGTAATTCCGAGAAAGACGTTGAATCGATTACATCGACCCCAATGCTCGGCTGGTACATATTTTATCGAACCCGATAGGATGGGAAGCAAAGCTGACCTCGGCAGAATTTGAACTTAAGAACGTAAAGACGGACGAAATGCCGTGAAGTATTTTGTCCGGAGTGCGAACAATTCTATCAGCTCACCACCTTTTATGCATATATATATATATATATATATATATATATATACACACGATATATATTGGAAATCATTTTTTATCTTTGTCCGACTCTCATCCTCTTCTCTCTCTTTCTCTCCCTCTACCTCTTCAAATGATATGTGTGTGTGTGTGTGGTATATGTATGTATTTGTATATATATATATATATATATGTATATGTATGCACGTATATATATGCATGTATGTATGTATGTATAAGTGAATGCATATATATATATATATATATGCGATATATATTCCCAAATATACAATATATATGCATACACACACACACACACACACACACACACACACACACACACA
>NC_068988.1:43432865-43434883 GCF_001194135.2 Octopus bimaculoides | reverse complement strand
TATATATATTCGTTTCTGTCATTCTCTCTCTCTCCAAATGCGCTTATTTCACGTCATATATATGGATAGATACAAAGACCCCCCCCCACACACACACACTCACACGCACACACACATTTTTGTCTTGAAATATGTTTGTGTGGATGTGTGTATATATGAAGATGATATATCAATATTGATACACTCCGTCGTTATTTCAGCCCCTCCACTTCCAACCGCCTCCGCATAAAACCAAATAAATATTTGGTTTCTTCATTATCTCTGTCAGACAATCCGATTCAATTATCGTATTGTCCTCCCTGTGCTAGCATCTACTAACACACACACACAAACACATGCGTGCACGCATACACACGTGCGCACACACACGGACACGCACACACACACAAACCCTCGCATAATAATAACAGCGTAATCTTCTTGTGCATATTAACATGTCATTTCTATCATATTGACTTTTTATTGGCAAAAATGTGTTTATATGTGTATATATAGACACATACACGCATGCACACACACAACCACACACACACACACACATATATATATATATACATTTATAAATTTTTTATGCATACATGCATATAAGCATATATTCACATACATGTCATATATCTACATCTATCTACGTATATATATATATATATATATATATATATATATATATATATATATATATATATATATATAATTAAAAAAAATGACTGCCGGTTCAACTGGGTTTTTATCGCCGATATAATCATAATTATCTAGCAGATATACTTACTAATCTGGCACACAGCCGCCATCTTCATATGTACTTCCATTTTTACCTCTTTTTTTTTTTCCGTCTGTGTGTATATTCATCTAACCATATCTCTCTATTCCTTGAGCTAGCCATCCAGTCAGTGTTCTAGCTTAGTAGCCTATCCATAATCTTGGCATCCAGGCATCTAGTCTGTTCGTCAGTTAACCAGAAAACCAGACAGCTAATCATATATCCTATTATATATTTATCGTATCACAAGCCACCGCACACCAATAATGGACGCAAAACGGAGCTAATCTCAATTTTCTCAAACAATAAGTCACGTTTGCTATCTCTTTACGGAGAAACAGTAAGGAAAAAAAAGTAACGCCAGTGACGTCACATAACACCTAACCCACCTCCATTTTTAAAAACTGCAATAAGTATTAACAGAGAGAAGTTCTAGATGGCTGTGTTCAAATTCCTGGATCTTATCATGAAGTTATGTTGTAGAATTATCGAAAGAAACTATATGTAAGCAAAGTAGCTAGTTTGAAAATCTTTGTAAGAGATGAAATTTGCAATTATACTACGAAGCAACGTCTATCGCCGCATCAATAGTGCTGTTCCATAGGAATCAACGTTACTACCGTTTTTAACCCCAGGAGGAGCCTCCTCCAGCTGGTTATCGATGCAATCTGCACCCGATATATATTTCAAGCAGGAGAGCGAACTCCCATCATCTTGTAGTAGACTACGGGATCACCAGACCGTACGGTTTCGGACTATTTTGTGGCCATCGTCAGTGGTAAACAGTAGCAGTAACAATAGCAGCAGCAGCAGTAGTGGTTGTAGTAGCAGCAGCAGTAGTAGTAGTAGTAGTAGTAGTAGTAGTAGTAGTAGTAGAAGGAGATTTTGTTTATTGAAGAAGACTGGCTCTAGCTTTGAGTGATGTTGTTGTTATTGTTGTTGTTGCTGCTGCTGTTAGTGATGCTGGTGTCGTTGGTGTCGCTGGAGTCGATGCTGGTGAAGGTTGCGGTTGTGGTTCTGTGGAAGGGAAACTGGTCTGGTGATTGAGATTGCAGTGATGCGGTATGGGTCTTATCGCCCCCTGTGGGCGTAGAGTTAGAGAGAGAGAGAAAGAGAGAGAGAGGGAGAGAGAGAGAGAGAGAGAGAGAGAGAGAGAGAGAATGAGAGAGAGGGTGAGAAGGAGATGAAGAGAGATCGAAAGGGAGATAGAAAGAGGGAAAGAGAGAGAGAGAGAAAAAGAGAGTAATGGAATGTAAAATAT
>NC_068988.1:43431418-43432487 GCF_001194135.2 Octopus bimaculoides | reverse complement strand
GAGAGAGAGAGAGAGAGAGAGAGAGAGAGAGAGAGAGAGAGAGAGAGAGAGAGAGAGAGAGAGAGAGAGTGGTAGGTTGAACTGATGTACAAATATGAATATTACATTGTGCGAACGAAATATATTTCCCGTGTGTTAACAGAATGCTGTCATAGAACAAGTTTAAAACAACACAAACTGTAAAAGAAGACGCATTAAAATTAGATGCACTCAGTAAACCCCCGCCATTTTAAAATTCAATCGGCGCCATTTTAATTTTGACTTTTGTATCCTATTTATGTTTAGACTGATATTTTTTCCTACTCTTTGATTTTTATTTATTTATTTATCTATTTATTTACTTATAAATTTATTTTTCGAAATACAGTCTGCGTTTGTTTCTCAGGATTTTTAAAATATCATCATAAACATTATCGTCATCGTCATCGTTGTCGTCGTCGTAGTCGTCGTCATCATCGGCGTGATCATCATTATCATCATCCTCATCCTACTCGTACTCCTCATCGTCGACGTCATCATCATCATCATCTTCATCATCATCATCATCATCGTCATCATCATCATCATCATCATCATCATCATCATCATCATCATCATCAGCATCATCATAATCATCATCATCAACGACGTCACCGTTGTCTTCATTGCCATCGTCGCTGTGGTCGTCAACATCATCACCACCACCAAAAATCAGTGACAGTGTATTCGCTTGAAATTATATATATTGCGAGCAGAGGTGAGCTACTGCGATCTCTAGCAGGCACGGTGTCCGGTACCCGAAGAATGGCAGAAATAGCCCCCGAAACCAGGGTTGGTCTACTGGCCCCATCGCTAGCAGGTGGTGGAGGTCGCTCCCCTGCTCGCAATTTATCGGATGCACCTCTGCATCATTAGCCAGCTAGAGGAGATGTCCTCTTGGGGCTAAAAATCTCAGTAAAATTCGTTCGAACGGACAGCCATGTTGAAATGGTTACGAATATTACTTGTTAGTAATCCTACTGCGTTGATCTCTTACAGAAATTTTAGAACGAGCATTTTTGATTATATATGTGTGTATATATATATATAT
>NC_068988.1:43429191-43430491 GCF_001194135.2 Octopus bimaculoides | reverse complement strand
GTGTGTGTGTGTGTGTGTGTGTGTGTGTGTGTGTGTGTGTGTGTGTGTGTGTGTGCACGTGCGTGTGTATTACAAGGGATGAGGTACAATTATTGAACTAATATTGTTTATGTCAAATCAAAGATCAGCCAGTCCCGCTTGTAACTTCTTAAAGATGAAGCGGAGAGGGATAAACGGCCATAGGAAGTAGATGCTGCCATTGCTGTTGTTGTTGTTGTTGCCGCTGACGTTCATGATGATGAAGATGATGATAATGATGAGGGTGATGGGTAGGGACGGTGAAGAGCGCGAAAATTATATTGATAGAAATAAAAAAAACCAGAACGGGGACAAACAATAAAGTGTGTATTTCTATGTATCATCATCATCATCATCATCACCATCATCATCATCATCATCATCACCATCATCATCATCATCACCATCATCATCATCATCATCGTCACCATCAACACCATCATAATCATCATCATCAGTATGTTCATCATCACCGTCACCATCATCAACATCGTCATCATCTTCTTCATGTGTTTGTCGATCATCTGCCTGAATGTCTGTCTGTCTGTTTGCCTATTTCTCTCTCTCCCCCTCTCTCTTTCTCTCTCCCCCTCTCTCTTTCTCTCTCTCTCCCCCTCTCTTTCTCTCTCTCCCCCTTTCTCTTTCTCTCTCTCCCCCACTCTCTTTCTCTCTCTCTCTAACTAAGTATGTATGCATATATACATGTATGTATCTCTCTCTCGGCATGTATGTATGTATGTATATATATTTCTATCTATCTATCTATCTATCTATCTATCTATCTATCTATCTATCTATCTATCTATCTATCTATATATCTATCTATCTATCTATCTATCTATCTATCTATCTATCCATCTTTCCGTCTGTCTGTCTATCTGTCTATATTTATCAATATATGTATATACGTATTAATATATAAGTGTATGTGTGCGTAGGAGTGTACGTAAGTAGATGTGCATATATGTGAGCCGTGTGTACGTGTAAATATTTGTAGGTAGAAATAGCAGAAATATATAATGATTAAAAAATGTTCTTGCATAAGATACAAGATACACTCACACATATATACACACAACCATGCTTACATGTATACACACGCACACACACATACACACATTACTTACTATATAGACAGATAGATAACAGATATTTGTATTGTAATGTATGTATATAGATCATTTTTAGTTTGACTCCATATATATCCATCTTCATATATATATACATATATACTTGGTTTGCTTCTAACTAATATATATATATATATATATATATATATATA
>NC_068988.1:43428022-43428657 GCF_001194135.2 Octopus bimaculoides | reverse complement strand
TATATATATATATATATATATATATATATATATATATATATATGTACGTATGAATGAATATGTACATGTGTATGTGTGTGTTTGTGTTTCTGAGTGTTTGTGCGTGTAGCTAAGCGGCAACCTAGCAAAGAATGCAGCTAGACAAAGATGATTCCCCACTGACCGACGTTAAGATATAAGAAACGGATACAAGATGAGAGATTATTGGAGCCCTGATCAAAAAAGACGGTAGAATGGTTTAATCAATGTTACTACCATTGGGAGTATCTGACATTGGTAGGAAAAGACGTCGATAGAATGGAGAGACGGGAGGAAGTGGGGAACGGGGATGGTTTGTTTGTTTGTTGGTTGGTTGGTTGTTGATAGTGGTGGTGGTGATGGTGATGATGATGGTGGTGGTGGTGGGAGACGTGGATAGGTTGGGGTGAGGGTAAGATTTTGGAAATGGATTTGGATGTCAGTGAGGAGAAAGCGGGCGATAGGCGATGACGTGACATCGATGTAACGGAGAGCAAGGTGAGGTGGTGGAACGGAGGGGGGTCGCTAGGAGAAAGAGGGCGTGTGAGGAGTCGGGAGGGGGTTTCGGGGCTTGGCGGAGTGTTGGCCGGGTGGAGACGAACGGTGAAGTACGTTGG
>NC_068988.1:43425525-43426111 GCF_001194135.2 Octopus bimaculoides | reverse complement strand
ATATATATGCATATATATATACGTATGTATATATGCATATATATGTGTGTGTTTGTGTATACGTATGTGTATATATGTGTACGTATGTATTATATATATGAATATATATATGTTCACACACACACACACACACGCACACACACACACACACACACACACACACACATATATATATATATATTTATATATATATAATACAAAGAATATATATACATGTATACACACATTGCGTGTATATACTGCGTGTATATATAAATATACATATTTATGCACGTACATACGTGGAGTCGGTTATCGGCAAGGCTACGGACGCGATGCCATATTCTCAATCCGTCCATAACGATCGAATAGAGATGGCATTAAGTAGATAAATAGGTAACATGCCCCCACCATTTCTCCCCCCGTTTCTTTGTCTCCCTCTGACTCTCTTTCTTTTTCTCTCCCCATCTTTCTTTCTCTCTCTCTCTCTCTCTCTATCTTAGCCTCTCTCCTTCACTCGCACTCTCTCCTCTTGTCGCTTAGCAACAGACTCGGAATCTGAGCTCAAGAAATTGTCGATAACGTTGGGGAAGACGTGTAGTGAAGT
>NC_068988.1:43424000-43424709 GCF_001194135.2 Octopus bimaculoides | reverse complement strand
ATATATATATATATATATATATATATATATATATATATACATATATACATATGCATATATGCATGCATACATACAAATACATCAATTTGTATGTAGACGTGTTGTGATGAGAGGCTGAAGACGCATATTCTCAATAGATGATTCCTATATCCATATGTTTGTTTGCTTGTTCTTAGTTTTCTTGTTGTTGTTGCTATTGTTGTTATTATTACTGTTGTTGTTGTTGTTGTTGTTGTTGTTGCTAAACGTCTTTCCTTCCGAACAGTTAGTTGCCATAAGAATGTGATTGACTTTTTCCTTAATCGGAGGTTGGGAGGTTGTTTTCCTATTGTACATAATCTTCGTTTCTCTCTCTCTGTGAATGTATTTAACTATTAATATTAGATTGACTTAGCTAAAGACATAGCGGTCTATATTTTGCATATATGTAGACTCATACATACGTATACACACACACACACACATATATATATATACATATGCATATATATATTTATGCATATATATATATAAGCACATGTATATATATATACGTACACACATGTGTATATATGTATTCTTCTATGCATATATATATATATATATGTATGTCGGTGCACTGGAGCTTTATGATGGCTTGTGTATATATATTTACACTCCCAGAGAGCGGGATTCACACACACACACACACACAGACACACAAATACACACACAAACACACAAATACACA
>NC_068988.1:43420111-43421377 GCF_001194135.2 Octopus bimaculoides | reverse complement strand
TATATATATATAGTTAAAACTTACTTGCAAATGGACGCGTAGCGTTCGATAATATAATAATAGAAATGATATATGAACATATGCATGTATACATACATATATGTACATACCTACATCTACATGTATATATAGATGCATATCCGGGTACAGGACGTCAGTAAAGGAACGGGAACATAAAACACAAAAACGGGCTCCTGCAACTCTTCTGGACTGTCTCCGTGTTTAAGTGGGCGGATGCTGCCATAATCCTTGCCTTCAGTTCATCTTTGTTGTTACAAGGAGTTTTGTTGATCTCTCGTTCAACTGCGTCCCACACATAATAATCAAGGGGGGTTGCAGTCTGGGGAGTTAGGTGGCCAGATATTAGGCGTGATGTGGTCGCAGAAATTGTCTGACAGCCATGACTGGGTTCTCCTGCTTTTGTGACATGGTGCAGAGTCCTGTCACCAGACATAGGGTCTTCGAGCAGCCACCCTCTTGACCCAGGGCAGCACTATCTCATCCAGGCACTTGATGTAGGCCACCTTGTCGAGTCTGAGGCCGTGTGGGAAGATGACTGGGGGAATAACGTGCCATCACTAGTGATCACTCCAAACAGCATGATGTTAACCGGTTGTTTGATTCTTATCATTTTCAGTACATGTTCTCAGATTGCACTGCCCTCAATTTGACACCCAATTATACTGTACGTCGTTTCCAAATCTCTGGTAGAGTGAATTGTGTCATGGTGCTGTTTTTCTAACACGGTGCCCAACTGACCCTAATATACTGTGTAGTCGACAAAATCAGAAGCAAACAATGCGCATTAAATATATAAAATGGTGATGATTTACCCCCCCTCTATCTATCTATCTATCTATCTATCTATCTATCTATCTATCTATCTATCTATCTATCTATCTATCTATCTATCTATGATGTAATACCTCTTGCAAATTATGGAAGATACATGTGTGATTTTGTAAATAATAATACAGTTTGAATTACTTTTTTATATAAAACGAATAATTTTAGCCGGTTACTAACTTCTTAAGATTGGTAAACTTTAGAAAAATGTTCTCATTTAAAGACGTGAATTATATATGTTTCTACAAATGATGTTGCCGATTGGTGTTACCTGAAATTCTTCAAATGAAAGAACGCTGGTCTGAAAATCTAAAGATTTCTGGTTTTATAAGTGTTTACTGGCTCACTTATCTAGCTACGTTACACACGCACACACACACACACACACACACACACACACACACACACACACACACACAC
>NC_068988.1:43416342-43417250 GCF_001194135.2 Octopus bimaculoides | reverse complement strand
ACTACAGCTACCATCACCACCACCACCACCACCACCACCACCACCAACACTACTACTACTACTACTACTACTACTACTACTACTACTACTACTACTACTACTTCCACCATATTAATGATATTTTCATTGCCATTCTTGGCGAGTTTTATGTTCTTTTACACTTTATATTCACTTCTTATCAATATCATATATTGCCTATCTGGTATTTACTTATCTCCCTTGTGTTGCGAGTTCAATTCACACTTGGGGCAATTTCTCTTTCCAACCTCTCGTGGGTGACTAAATTACTATCAATCAAGAATTTGGATAAATTTAATCAGCAACTTCTCTTCCCCCACCTCCGGAATTCGTGCACTTGTGCCTTCTCAACAAATTCGTGCTCATGTGTCTCTGTTGGAAATTCATATTATCATATTCCCTGCCGTTCCGAGTCCCGAACTACCAATGTCTGTAGAATATTGGACAAAATATCTTTCAGTTTATATTCGGCTGTTCTGTGTTCAGATCCCAACGGTATCAGGATTGTATTTCATCCTTCTGTGGTTCAGAACATAACATATCCCTTCAGTAGCGGAGAAACATAATCAACCGTTCCTATCCTTTAATTCATAGACCGAGTACCTACGTTGAAAATGCATTCTTCGAACCGTCTGAGTGTAATTGTGTGTCTGTGTTTGTCCCTGCAACATCGTTTGGTAACCGATGTTGGTGTGCTTATGTCCACCTAACTTAACGATTCGGCAAAAAAAAGAGCCATAGAATAAGTACTAGGCTTACAAAGAATAAGTTCAAGGTTCGAGTTCTTCGACTAAAGGCAGTGTTTCAGCATGACCGCAGTGAAATGACTGAAACAAGTAAAAGAAAAAAAGAATAAAAGAAATATATATGCATATATATATATATATATA
>NC_068988.1:43415175-43415837 GCF_001194135.2 Octopus bimaculoides | reverse complement strand
ATAAATGCAGATAGATAGAATGATAGTTAGAAAGATTGCTTACATGCTAACTACAACGATGTAGAATGAAAAAAAGTTATTTTTAAAATTCAATTATATTAAAGATTGTTCATACATCCTGACTGTATTAGTTTTTTATATCATGATGTTAATTCCTTTGTTGGTTGTATTGTTGTTATTGCTGTTGTTATTCTTCTTGTTATTGCTGCAATAGTCCTTGTCATTGTTGTTGTTGTTGTTGTCGTTGTAATTTTATTGTTATTTTTCATTATCAATGTCTTAGTTTATTTTGGATTTTATCGGTATGGAATTTCTTTTTCAAGATGTCTGCTGGAACGTTGTTGAATTGTTTTGGTGAAGTTTTTTTGTTTTCTTTTCTTCTTTCGTACACATCTGTGGTAGCGTTCTTGATGGGGAATAGGTGGAGTATGATAAGAGCCAGCGGAGAAAAGAAACGGTGGCAGTAGGGTGAACACACACTTAGACACATACACACACATACAAACACACACATATGTATATATATATACATAGATACCCAAACACATACATGCTACATACATACATACATACAAGCATACACACATACATACATACATACATACATACATATATACATACATATATACGTATATATATATATGTATATATATATATATATA
>NC_068988.1:43411358-43415165 GCF_001194135.2 Octopus bimaculoides | reverse complement strand
ATATATGAATACACACAAGTACATGCATAAAATATATATATATATATATATATATATTATGATATAATCATACACGCACACACAAACACATACATACATACATACATACATACATACATACATACATACATACATACATACATACATACATACAAATATTTACATATGTTTGAGAGTTTGTGTAAGTATGTTTCACTGTGATCTTCGGTATCATTTTGCCTCTGCTCATCTCAAATTATTATACATGACGTACAGGAACATGGAACTTCTCGTCGTCCTCCTCCCCTTACCCTCCTCATCATCGTCGCCTCTTCTTCTTCTTCTTCTTCTTCTTCTTCTTCTTCTTCTTTTGATAATATACTTTTGCGTCTGTAAACAGTAAATGCGCTGTTTGGAAAAAAGAAATATTTTAATCTCGCACACGCAAAGCGACACACAAAAACTGACAAGCAGTCAAATATAGACAAATAAATAGGCGCAGGCGTGGCTTTGTGGTAAATAGCTTGCTTACCAACCAAATGGTTCCTGGTTCCCTCTCTTGGACAAATGTCTTCTAATATAGCCCCCGGCTGACCAAAAGACTTGTGAGTGAATTTATATAGGCGCCAGCCTGGCCGTGGGGTTAATTTCTTGCAAGTGTATTCTACTATGGCCACTGGCCGACCAAAGCCTTGTGTGTGCATTTGGTAGACAGAAACTGAAAGACGCCGGTTGTATATAAATATATATATATATATATAGTGTGTGTGTATGTGTGTGTATGTGTGTGTAGATGGGTGTGGGTTTGTCCAACCTCATACCGCATTAAGTACTAGGTTTTATAAAAAGTATGTCTTAGGGGTCGATTTGTTTGACTAAAGCCGTTTTAGGTGGTGCTCCAGCATGGCTGCAGTCCAAATGACTGAAACAAGTAAACTAATATATATATATATAATATATTTATAAAGAAGTATAGGTGGCATACGAGTATATATATATATATATATATACATACATATATAAATAATATAATATATAAGACCTATAATATAAATAATATAATACACTCACACTCATATTCATGTCTCTCTCTCTCTCTCTCTCTCTCTCTCTCTATATATATATATATATATATATATATATACACATATATACATACATACGTATTTCAATATACACATAGGAACAAAGAATTGTCACCGGTAATTCCACGGAAATCGGTCGTCTGATCTTACTATCTTTTTCCCTGTGATAAAAGACAGCATAACTCCTGTCTTCCATACTTCCAGTTCCATTTACCAAATCATTGTTGATGTGTTAACCTGTGATAATCTTCCTTGGTGGATGGGGGTAGGTGCTGGTTAGGTGGGAGATTGTAGATTGTAGGGTAGTTTTCACACAGGGGTAGATCTAATTGGGTATGTAGTACGACGGTAGAATCTCGATGGTGGAGGGGGAGATGGCGTTGCTTGATGGAAAGTTCTGGTAAATCTTTAAATATAGTCTTTTGTTCGTTTATTGTTTCTCTGTTTCAGTCCTTTGATTGCGGCCATACTGGAGCATCGCCTTTAGCGGAAGCAATCGACCCCAGGACTTATTCCTTGTATGCGTAGTACTTATTCTATCGGTCTGTTTTGCCGAACCGCTAAGTTAAGAGTACGTAAACACACCAGCATCGGTTGGGAAGTGATGCTGGAGGACAAACTTAAACACATAAAACATAGACACACACATATACACGAATATACGACGGGCTTCTTTCAGTTTCCGTCTACCAAATCCACTCACAAGGCTTTGGTCGGCTCGGGGTTATAGAAGAAGACACTTGACAAAAGTGCCTAATGGAACATGCAAAAGATGAAACTTTAATATTTTATTATACATACATATATGTAAATGTCTGCGTACATGCTCATATTCTCACATAGGTAACGAATTAGACATTACACAACTAATGTAACGTTATCGCTACCTTGAGCACAGTATAACACTGGTATCTTAACAACCTGAAAATTATGACTAATTTTAGCCACACGTTCACGAGCTTTGAACTCAGAATCCAGAAGCCAAATGTTTGATAAAAAAAGATGGTGTCGCATCTCGTTTGGTGTCTCAATAATTCAATTATGAATTAATCTATTTCCGTGCATTTGTGCATCTTTCTCTGTTTGTAACTGTGTATGTGAATTTATGTATGTGTGTATATGTATATATATATATATATATATGTGTGTGTGTTTCCGGGTGTACACTTGTGTGTATGTATATGTTCCATCGTATGTATGTATGCATGTATGTGTGTGTGTTTACCAATTATTGTTTACCAATTATTGTTGTTGACACCACTCATTCCCCTCCGGGGCCTACCATTCGCGCGTCTCCCCACCCAGCCCTATCTCTCAAAGCATTCTCCGCCGCGCCCTGTGATACCCACGCCTCTACTCGAACACTCATTTCAAGTGTCAAACATCTGCTTCAACACACAATTGAACACCCAAACTCACATACGGGCAAATATACGCGCACACACACACAAACATTCATGCGCACAAGCACAGTGAGCAAGGAGAGTACACACTAACCATCACACTCAAACATACGGACGCATTGACACGATAATATAAACACACACACAGACACATACAATTTAAATACAATATATAATACACACAACTAAATAGATAGATAGGATCATACGCCTGCATCCAGGCATTCATATATACACACATACATGCACATATACATGCACACACATTCATACACATACATATACAAACCAATGACAATTGCTCATCGCGAATCCGTGTCCTTGGCACGATTCCGTTGTCAATATTGTTCCTTTGGACACGGGAAAAGACTGTTAACATCTTCTGACAAATTTCTTCTCAATAGCAAATAATCCTTTCTAATATTGGTACAAGGCCTGAAATTTCGGGGGGAGGGGCTCTAGTCGATTACATCAACCCCAGTGTTTCAGAGAGAGAGAGAGAGAGAGAGAGAGAGAGAGAGAGAGAAAAAAACAAAGAGAGGGAGAGAGAGATAGAAATAGATATGTATGCCCATGACAATGTACGAAGAGGTGTTGAAAAGTTCCTGGCTTTGGGTAAAAGAAAATACAGGACGAGCTTTTAATCATGATTCTGTTAATCCTCTCAGATTCACACGCTTATTAAAGCGGTCCTTCAGTTTTTCTAAAACCTGTAAATGAACCCGTAAGTTTGGTCTTCATGATACCCTAACCCTAACCCTAACCCTAACCCTAACCCTAAAAGCCAACAACTTTCCAGCACTCTCTCGTATATATGCAGTCAATATTTTATACGTCCATATTTGTATACATTTCTAGAGTAATACTTGTTTGACAGGTTGACTCGATTTGAGGCGGTGTATGAAGTTGAATAGAAAATAATTACAATTTTGAAAGAGTCATTTTAGCAATTTTAACAGAAGATAAAGAAGAGCAGAAGAAGTGCAACAACAAGACAAACAACAACAGCAAAAAAAAAGCAGCAAGTAAAACAAGAACAAAAAAAATCAATCAACATACACACGCGCGCGAGCACGCGAATACAGATACACACACACACTCATACACAGAGGGAATGAGACATAATAAAAAAAAAAAGCAAGGAAACCAACGAGAATAGGAATAAAATAGGTTGAAATGATTGAAGCAATTTGCAATAAATTAGCAGAGGTAATAGAATAATGAACTGTGTGTATGTGTGTGTGTGTTTGTTTTTATATGTTGTTATTATTTAATGGTGTATATCTTCAGCGTGTAGAAACGTGTGTGGTCGCTACGTACATATGTGAATATAATATATC
>NC_068988.1:43405603-43406402 GCF_001194135.2 Octopus bimaculoides | reverse complement strand
GATTCTGCCAGCTCGCTGCCCCTATATATTGTTTTCTATTCTAGGCACAACGCCCGAAAATTCGGGGTGGGGGGACCTGTCGCTTAGATTGTCCCCAGTACGCAACTGGTACTTAATTTATCAACCTCCGAAAAGATGAAAGGGAAAATCAAACTCGGCAGATCTCAGAACGTAGCAACGGGAGAGATATTGCTAAGCATTTCGCCCGGCGTGCTGACGATTCTGCCAGCTCGCCGCCTTGCTATGTTCAAGCATGAATTAGAGAAATAGCAACAATGAATACAAGAGCAACAATAACAACAAATAGAAGAAGAAGAAGAGCAGCAGCAACAATTAGCATGAAAGGTAAACATATAAAACTGTACCAGCAATTTCTGTGACTATGAAGCCATTTTATCGTGCACGTTTTCGAAAAACCTGATATCGTTGAAGATGCGTTAAATTATTAAGACGACAGGAACATAAACCCGAATCTTTGTCATATTAGCAATTTTTAGACCGGATTATTATTATTATTATTATTATCGTTGTTGTTGGTGTTGTTGTAGTTGCTGTTGTTAAGTGTTACATTTGTGTAGTTAAGGTATCGTTAGTTTTAAATGTGTAAGACGATCGTGCCCTTCCGCGTGCCGCCGTCGAATTTGTGTCAATGGTACGACCGAGATATTTCTCTGTTTATTTAAGTTTCAATTCCCGGTGTGTTGTTGCGGCGGCTATTCCGCGTGGAGGTGTGGAATATGAATGTATGTATGTATGTATGTATGTATGTATGTATGTATATATATATATATGTATATAT
>NC_068988.1:43403890-43405426 GCF_001194135.2 Octopus bimaculoides | reverse complement strand
TGTGTGTGTGTGTGTGTGTGTGTGTGTGTGTGTGTGTGTGTGTGTGTGTGTTTGTGTGTGTATGTTGGTGCGTGTATGTGCGTTTGTATATATATCGCAGCTTTGAACTTTTCCGGCATTGGTGAGTTTATTGTTATTGTAAATGTTGTTGTTGTCTAATATTTGCTCCCTTAAAAGCTGGTCGCAATTAATAGGCCGAGCTCCTTTTGTGGCTTAATACTCGCATGATCTGGCGGCGAGCTGGCAGAAACGTTAGCACGCCGGGCGAAATACTTAGCGGCATTTCGTCTGTCTTTATGTTCTGAGTTCAAGTTCCACCGAGGTCGACTTTGCCTTTCATCCTTTCGAAGTCGATAAATTAAGTACCAGTTGCGTACTGGAGTTGCTCTAAACGACTGGCCCCTTCCACCCAAATTTCGGGCCTTGTGCCTAGAGTCGAAAAGAATCCTCGCGTGGTATCACGTTGAATCACCCTGTTTATATGTATGTATGTATGAATGTATGTATCAAGGGTTGAAGAGAAAGAATACAAGGAGAAAAGTTAGACAAAAGCAGAGTTAACGGGAAAGTAGACGGAATCTAAACGGACGGCAAATTAGACAATGACATGATACAGAGAATGTTCGCAGCTGAGTTTTCTTCTTCAGTCAAAGCAAAATATGATAGTAGGTTCACGCCATTTATCTTTGATACTGTTCAAGTTTGCAGGCGCCAGTATCTTTATTAAGCTACTGGGGAAAAGCTAACGAATGTGTGCTAAGTCGGAAAGAAACAGGACATTATATAAATACAATTGACAACGAATTATGCATATACAACAGCCCGAAGTGTTAGGTGCAGGTGTGGCTGTGTAGTGAACTTTATGCTTCACTACCACATGGCACTGGGTTCAGTTCCACCGTGTGTTGCCTCAAGCAAATGTCTTCTCATATAGTGCTGGGCCGAACAAAAGCTCGTGAGTGGATTTGGTAGATGAAAACTAACGTAAGTTTGTGATATATAGTTGTGTGTGTGTGTATGTGTATGTCTCTGTGCACTTGTGTGTGCTTTTGAATAGATCATCGCTTCACAACCAGTCTTGGTGCGTTTACCAACCATAACTTACCTCTTCAGCAAATTGTGTCTCATGAACAAAGTACCAAGTTCACGAAAATAAGTGCTTGGGGTTGATTTGTTCGACAAAACTTTCTAAATATTTGCCCCAGCATGGTCGCATCTAGTGGTTGACACAAAAAGAACTTGAAGAGATTTTAGAGACGGGATAAAAGCAGAACAATATGACTGAATTTATATATTGTTGTCTAAGCATTTATCTTACAGTATACCTCTTTCTCTATGTATATCTCAATTATTATATGTATGTTTGTATGTATGTATGTATGTATGTATGTATGTATCTATCTATCTATCTATCTATCTATCTATCTATCTATCTATCTATCTATCTATCTCGACGTCTACCTATCACCCAATCGCTGCTCTATCTCCTTCCGCTTCTCTACCTCCTTCCGCTTCTCTACTCTCACTCCCCCCCCC
>NC_068988.1:43403398-43403872 GCF_001194135.2 Octopus bimaculoides | reverse complement strand
CCATAGAAATCATCTTAGCCATTTCCATTTCCATTTCCGAAGATAACCTTTCAAAACTTCACAGACCCATCATTCTTACGGACCATCTCAGAAACTGGCCATGACAACCTTACACCCTCACATACTTCCCAATGTGTCTATCACCATTTCACACCCACACCTTGCTTCTACTTCTCTTTCATGTTTCATTCTTATTATCTCTATCACTCACTCTCACTCACTCTCAATCTCTCTCTCTCTCTCTCTCTCTCTCTCTCTCTCTCTCTCTCTCTCTCTCTCTCTCTCTTTCTCCTGATTTTGCTCACTGTGTCATTCTTACTCCATCTTTATTACTGCATTTGCTACATGCATTCCCCTCTGTATGTGTGTGTATGTGTGTTTGTATGCGTCTGTGTATGTATGTATATGTATGTATGCATGTATGTATGTATGTAAACATAGATATATAAACATACAAAAATATCTATGTATATA
>NC_068988.1:43401987-43402615 GCF_001194135.2 Octopus bimaculoides | reverse complement strand
TTCCCTCTTTCCCTCTACTACCCATCACCTCACCCTATCTAGATCCCCCTTTCCTCCTATCCCCTCCCCTCCCACCTCCCGTTTTGCAAGCAAGTCCCCCATTTATCTGTCCATTTCAAAATACAACCATTTCCAGCCAACGCCCATTCGCTTCCCACTCACCCCCACAAACGACCGCCACAACCATCACCACCACAGGCACCGCCACCGCCACCACCAGCACCAGCAACTCCACCACTACCATAACAACAACAACAACAACAATAACCTCATAACGTCATACATCACCGTATACAACACAAGACACCACCACCACCACCAGGCTTCACCATAGTGCAGCGCCACCTGCCGGCCACTTTTATCCTCCATCAAACCCACTTAACATGTTTACCTTTTACTGCGTGAAAGCTAGCCACACACATACACACACACCGTGTGTGTATATGCACATATTAGTGTGTCTGTGTAAGAATATATATATATATATATAAACTTTTAGTATGTGTGCATATATGTATGCATACGTATTATACAAACATACATACATACATACATACATACACACACACACACACACACACACATATATATATATATATATATACATATATACATATACATATATATA
>NC_068988.1:43400432-43401554 GCF_001194135.2 Octopus bimaculoides | reverse complement strand
TATATATATATATATATATATATATACAAACGTATATAAATATATATGTATATATAAATGTGTGTGTGTCTTTATATATATATATATATATATATATATATATATATATGTATGTATGTGTATATATATATATATATTAGCAAGAAGTTTCCTCTACACATATATAATAGATTTAGAAAAAGAATTCGTTAAAGATATCTCTTGAAGCGAATTTATTTCATTGCGTCTCACCGCCATATCGTATCGACATTAACACAGTCGTATCACATCATCGTACAACTCACCCACCACACCCGCACATAACTATCACATCACCATCACAGAACCATCACGCCATCTCCACCACTGTCCCACCACACTGTAACACCGAGCCCCACTCACCACGCTACGTAACAGTACTCTGATGGAGTTCAACTACCGTGTGTTTCTCTCTGAGGTTTATACATTCTGAGTTTTCATACATTCCTGTCTTATTAATGTCCGATAAAAATGCCTGTCCGCCACAAACTCGTAGATTAAACCACCAAAAACGTTTCCGAAGACCATATTCTGAAGGTGAGCATTCTCGCTCAACGATTTATGTGATTTTCGACGCAAGCTGGTATTTGCGTTATCAGTTTAAAAATTCTCAATTTTTTTCTTAAATACCGTTGTTTACCGGAAATCAGGCGTAGCAAGAATCACAGTTTAGTTCTTTTGCTGTTAGTATTGTTGTTGTTGTGGTTTAGACCTAGATCAGCCCTGACCTAAGAGATCTAGGATCAGGTGATTCCTGGCTCAGAGAACATCTTAGTTTCCTCTTTTTACTCACGTGCCTTTCAATTTATTTATATTTCAAGTTAGCTGACACTCTCCCTACGAGAGTTCCAATTGATCCGATCAACGGAACAGCCTGTTCGTGAAATTATCCTGCAAGTGGCACAGCACTCCACAGACACTTGTGCCCTTAAAGTAGCTCTCAGTGACAGATACACAATATATATCCTCCGCAAAGTTTTCTCAAAACAATTTGAAAATCCTACACGACTAGCTGAAAAGCGCTTTATTTAATATGTGACATTAATAAAAATCTGTAAATGTACAAACATCCAGATTTCTGAGTACCTTAATTTATATATATAT
>NC_068988.1:43397749-43399051 GCF_001194135.2 Octopus bimaculoides | reverse complement strand
ATATATATATATATATATATATACATACATATATAAATACTAATATTTAATAATAAGTAGATAAATGTACAAATATAGGAGAGAGAACCGTGTAGACACATTTTGAAACATATAAGAGTACAGATATATGAATATACAATAAGAAATTAATAAATATGTACAGAATCTTTATTTGTGTACATGATAGACAGATAAAGACATGTACACACACACACACACCACGCACATACCCGTGCGTGCACGCACACACAGAGAAGCATACACGTATATAAATATATATATATATACACACATCTTGTGTGGGGATTACATTGTTACTGTCGAGAAAACTTACTTTAGACTTCATAACCATTGACAGCCTCCTTCTTCCGGTCAAGTGGAGGTGGTCATGTGTTAATGGAGTCTGGGTCTGTGGGGGAAGGTAGCAGCTGTATTAGTGTTTTGTCGTGGTGTGGGCGCTAGTATTCGTAGAGGGTCGTTGCTAATAGCAATGGTGGTGATGGTAGCGATAATGGTGAACTGGAAGACTTCTGTGGTAGGATAGCGTATATGGCCGTGTGTGCAGCGGATTCCTGTTGTTGTTCTTTAGAATGGCGGTGGTAGTGAGGGTCACGGTTAGGTTAGCGTTGGGCTTGATGGTTTAGGCGGCGGAGACAGAAGAAATGGGGTGACTTGTGGTGGGCTTAAGTCCAAGGTCATGCTCGGTATTTTACACCTTTGACCAACAGCATTCAAACAATAACCAACCACTATATTTATTTCAATATTCAGGTGTAGTCTATCTAGGGATTCATGTGCACACACGTGCATTTTTTTCGACTATTTTACCCTTCTAATTAGACTTTTCCTCTTTTTCCATCGACATTTCCATGCACGTCGCGATATCGAATACACAGCCATAGAGGTAGATGCATAGACAAATGCAGAAAGATAGATAGATAGATAGATAGATAGATAGAGAGAGAAATGGAGAGAGAAAGAGGAACAGACAAAGACAGAAGGAAAGAAAGCATGAGGGAGTGAGCACTGCTGGAAGTTACTGAGAAGGAGAGAAAGAGAGAATGAGAGAGAGAGAGAGAGAGAGAGAGAGAGAGAGAGAGAGAGAGGCAGGCAAACAGTGACACTGTGCATACACACAATATGTTTGTGCGTATAGATATATCTAACGTATTTTTATATATATACATATATATATAAATATATATGTATATATATATATACATACATAAATGCATATATACATACATATATATAATGGAGAGAATAAGAGAGAATGAGAGAGAGAGAGAGAGAGAGAGAGAG
>NC_068988.1:43396937-43397739 GCF_001194135.2 Octopus bimaculoides | reverse complement strand
GAGAGAGAGAGAGAGAGAGAGAGAGAGAGAGAGAGAGAGAGAGAGCGGGGGTTGTATATCTCCGACCACTTCCACAACAGCTCAGACCTGATACTGAGTCGAACAGCCATCACTCGATCAGAATGTCAGCAGGAGACATCACTTAAAATGTTTGCATATACGATCCTGTATTACAATTCATTGCATGTCTATGTGTGTGTGAGTGTATGTGTGTGTGTGAGTACATGCACGCATAGATATATATATATAAGCATGAGTCATATGTGTGCTCATATATGTTCGTGTGTTTTGTGTGTGTATGTGCGTGTGTTTCCATATGTTATAATTATGATCTATTACTATTTAGTAATTATTATAATTAAATTAAAAAAATTATTAAATGCGCCCTTTTTAAAGCCTAGCCAGGCTCATTGGCCCGGTTTCCGGGTTTCTTTTGCCAGCCGAGTGGACTGGTGCAACGTGAAATGTATAATATATCGGCATCTTTTTATCTGTTATCTTTCATTTGCTTCAGTCATTTAGACTGCGGCCTTGCTGGAGCACGCATTTGAAGAATATTTACACGAATGTATCAGCCCAAATACAGCTTTTTTAAAGCCTGGTACTTATTCTATCGGACTCTCTTAAACAAATGCTAAGTTACAAGAGTACCGATCGCCAAACGGTGGGTGGGCCAAAATACAAAGACGCACACACACACATACACATACACACACAAACACAGCCACATGATACACACACATATATAAAAAAAATATCAAGCAAAATAAATCAACAAAGAACATCTCCAAAATATCAGATC
>NC_068988.1:43395970-43396668 GCF_001194135.2 Octopus bimaculoides | reverse complement strand
TATATATATATATATAAATATATATATATATATACACACACACACCTACAACTGGCTTCTTTCAGTTTCCGTCTACGAAATCCACTCACAAGTCTTTGGCCAGCCCGAGACTATAGAAGAAAACAGTCGACCAAGTTGCTACGCAATGGGACTGAACCCGGAACCATGTGATTACGAAGTAAGCTATTCGTCTCACAGCTCTGCCTCTTTATATACCAATATGCATGCATACATACATACATACATACATACTTACATACATGCATACATACGTACATACACACATACATACACACACACTCACACACACAGATATTTATCCATATACATACAGCGAGGAAAAAAGAAGGACTGGAAGAACCGTTTCTCCAGAATTGGTACAGAGTCCTATAAAATATGGCTGAGTTCATACAGAGAAATACAGACGACAATTTGATATCGAATGCATATGTGCTTGCATGTATATATAAATATATCTATACATAGAATCATAAGTGGTTTGTAAGTATACGTGTATGCATATGTATATACATGTACGTGCATATCATAATATGTATGAAAATATACTTATATATAGATATGCGTAATTTGTCTATCTAGCTATGTGTATAAATTCACTCACTCTCTCTCTCTTTCTCTCTCAGTCTCTATATAAGCATATTCATATAATTTATATATATATATATATATATATATAT
>NC_068988.1:43394369-43395275 GCF_001194135.2 Octopus bimaculoides | reverse complement strand
TATATATATATATATGTATATATAGTCATTTATATATACATATATTTTTATAAACGGAATAAAAAGCCAGCATGAAATAGGGGAGAGCGAATAGTAAAAATTACACACGGAAATAAAGATGTACCCTAAAAAAGAACAACAACAGTAACACGTACAACAAACACATACCACCACCACCACAACAACAACAACAACAGCAATAACAATAACAAAAACAACATCAATACAAGAAAAAAGGCAACACAAGCCAGAAAAGATCGCCAACATTAGTATCAGAAGAAGACGAGGAATGCTATAGAGTTTCATCAATATTTAGAAAGTATCTATAGAATAACATCAAAACGTTATGCCAATAAAGTTAAGAAGAACTACAAGACTTTCAGATATAGTAATATAAATTTGGACAATTTCCTGACACTTTAATATACAGTGAAACAAAAATATGATCTGAAACATCAAATGTTAACTGTAAATCGAGAATGAAGCAAAAAGTTATATCTACTCGGTAACTATATGTTTCATGAACGTTTCCTATCTTCATCGCCCTCCCTCGCTCTTCTGCTCTCTCTGTTTCTAATTCTCCATCACTGTCCCTTTTCTGTCTCTATTTATCCATTTATCTATTTATCTATCATCATTTTTCACTGACCCTCTGCTATTTCTTTGAATATATATGTGTGTATGTGTGTGTTAGTGTGTCAATTACTTATACATAGATATATGTGCGTGTGTATGTACGCATATACACAAACATACATAGACACAGATATAAATACACACTTATTTAGTAAGCGAGAGAGACAATGAAGAGACATTAAGTAGAAGTGACATATATGTGTGTCACTGTGTGTGTATGTGAATGTATATACATACATACATACATATATATATATATATATATATATA
>NC_068988.1:43393269-43393878 GCF_001194135.2 Octopus bimaculoides | reverse complement strand
ATATATATATGTTTATATATATAATATATATACATACAGATATATATGTACGAATGTAAGTATGTATGTATGCGTATATGTATGTATGTAATGTATATAATGGGGTAGAGGGAAAGGGAGATAGAGTGAATAATGTATATTAGTATTTAGATCTATATTTGAGTAGTTGCAGCGACTCGGTGTTGGGATCGACGTAGTTAGAGGGAGCGGTTTGGGTGGGTCGGTGGTGACGGCTGCGGAATCGTTAAGTGAAAGAGGTTAAAAAGAAAGAAGAGAGAGAGAGAGAGAAAAAAAAAATGAAGGCAACAATCGGAGAAGTGTGTAACCAGAAGAAATATTTTATTGACATCAATGTTTGCCATGACTGAAAGACCGCAGCCTAAAATAGTTGCGAGCAGAAAGAGAAAGATTCAACGCTGGCGCTACGTACAGCTCTCCTATTTATGAAACACAGAAAAGTCACAGAACATTGAAACCATTGAGAAACGCCATATTACACGCTAAAATGCTACAGGTCTTTTAAGCTTTGCATCTGCCATCATCACAGACATGAGTGGCACAGCTACTTATAGACACACACAGTTTTCTTTAAACGTATATATATATATA
>NC_068988.1:43390545-43392846 GCF_001194135.2 Octopus bimaculoides | reverse complement strand
TATATATATATATATATATATATATATATATATGTATATATGTATATATACTCATACACACACACACACACACACACCCACACTTACATGTAAATATATACGACAATCCATTTGTATGTGAGTTCATATATATAAATAATTTACATACGCGTATGTGCGTTTGAATGTGTGAATGCATATATGTATGGTGTGCTTGTTTGTACATGTATATATGAACATATCTATATGTACACACTTACATAAATACATAAATATATAAATATATATATATATATATTCTGGAAAATGCCGTTTTATATACAGTCCTGCTCAAGTGTATGTTTGTCTCTCGTAGATAAATATAAATAGTCGTGTATGCATGAATATGCATGTGTGTATGTACGTTTATATATATATATATATATATATATATATATATATATATATATATATATATATTGTGTGTGTATATATACACACGTATATAAAATACATACGTGCATGTTAGAATGTATCTGTATAGACATCTACATAATAGATACCTCTGTCGTTGAGTCTGGAAACACAGGGCACTAAAAGCATTCTAATAACCCCTACTCCCTCCGCTCCTTTTATTTTTCTGCAACTACAACATTTGCCAACTCAAAGTCTACATTATCGTCTTCACATGTAAGAACACCTATGCTCAAACCTCCGTCCTAGCATCACCATGTAATCCTCTCTCTGCTCGTCCTACCCCTATCATCCATCTTAAGAGCCTAGGTTTGTTCTCTCTTTTTGTCTATTATTTAACCCTCTCTCCCTCTCTCTCTCTCTCTCTCTCTCTCTCTCTCTCTCTCTCGCTCTCTCTGTATCATTCTTCATTCTATCTATCTTTCATGCTCTCTTTAATGCTTCCTTATTTCTTCTTCACTCATTCCTTAGTTTTGTTTAACCTTTTTTATCTCACCTTATCATAATTTCTCATTTACTATTGATTCTTGTGAGTGGATTTGGTAAACGGAAACTGAAAGGAGCCCGTCGTAGATATATATATATATATATATGTGTGTGTATGTGTTTGTGTATGTGTGTGTGTGTGTGTGTGTGTGTGTGTCTTTGTTTTCCCCCACCACAACATCGATTGACAACCAATGCTGGTGTGTTTACTTCCCGTAGCCTAGGCTTACAAAGAATAAGTCCTGGGGTCGATTTGCTCAAATAAAGGTGGTGGTCGTCATGATTATGACAGCAACGACGACGACGATGACGATGATGATGATGATGATAATGATGTTTTCTTTGAGAGTAATGGCGGTTATAATGTTATAATGTTGATGTTGGTGGTCGTGGTCGTGGTTGTGGTTGTGATGATATTGGCGATGGTGTTGGTGGTGAGGCGGTGAGGCGGCAGCATTAGTACAATTGGTGATGATGAAGATGATGATGATGGGTGGCGATGAGGGCGTCGGTAGTGCTGCGTGAAGACGCACACAAACAAAGAAAGACGCCGTAAGACGGACACTAACAGAGTAAGACACATACACCCGTACACACATACACGCGCACACACACGCACACACTGCTACACAAATGCACAGAGAGGCAGAGACGCAGAGACACAACCACAGCCGCACACACTCACACACACAAGGACAGACACTCACACACACACGCAGAGGCGTACAAACACTCACACACAGGCAGAGAGGCACAGACACACACAGACACGCAGAGACGAACACACACTCACACACACATGGACAGACACTCACACACACACGCAGAGACGAACACACATTCACACAAACGCACAGACGGACACACACTAATACAAACGCAGAGCTGCAAGCACATAGAGTCCCTCTCTGATACACACATACACAGAAAAGCACCCATGCCCACACACATGCACACATATACACATTCACACACACACACAGACACACACACACACACACACACACACACACACACACAAGATGGTCGACAAAATGACCAGGAAATCAGATTAAGATATTATAGAGAAAGATGCGACAGCGCAGAGAGAATTTGAACTGAAGATTGGAATCTTGATCCGTTTTATTATTCAAACTCTTGAACTGATCCATCTTCCTTTCATCTACTCCACCACCCTGTCTATTCAATCCACCCTTACCCACCACCCCGTCTCAGCCCCTCAAAATCGACCACGTACACAAACATTATGCATGCATACATAATACATACATATGTGTGTGAGTGTGTGCGTCTGCCGACGTGTATGTGTATGTGTGTGTGTGCATGTATATGCACTTTACACATATACATATACATATATATATATATATATATATATATATA
>NC_068988.1:43385328-43390050 GCF_001194135.2 Octopus bimaculoides | reverse complement strand
ATATATATATATGTATATATACACACATACCTATCTACGTACCTACGTGGCTACCTGACTATCTATCTATCTATCTATCTATCTATCTATCTATCTATCTGCATACACACATGCGCACGCACACTCACGCATACACACGCGCTCGCGTATATATCTTTGGTTATTCTGCAGGCCTTACCTCTGAGATGATTTAACAGCGATTACTGTTATTTTTTCTTCAATATTTCTTGCCGGATATTTTATTTTCATATTTACAGATTTATTTACTTAATTTTTTTTCGGTTTATTGCCCTTATATATTTTTCTTTATATCTTGTTATTTTCTTGTGTTTGTGTTCAATATTTTTTTACTATTTGAACTATAGATTCAAATGACCATAAAATCTGCAAGAAGAGTAGTGAAGGCTAACGAGTCTAATACTCCTCGTATACGTATGTGTATGTTTGTGTGTGTTTGTGCGAGTGAGTATCTGTGTACGCGTCTGAGCACATGTGTGTGCAAAACATGTCTACCCCTGAAGGTGATGGCGAACTATTTTCCATTCATGCGTGCTTTTAAATATTGGTTCTATGTTTTACGTGTTTGTCTGCAAATTTTTTTATATGCATGTTTTTTATCCGTTTGTTGTGTTACTGCCCTCTACATATTGTGTGCATATGCGTGTTTGTATACATCCACACATCCATATATATATATATATATATATATAAGGATGCATATGCTCATATGTTCGGTGTGTGAGGAGGTGTAATTTTGATATTCTGATTTAGTGTAGGCTTGCTTGCATCACTTGATCTAGAGGATTCCCTGTAATAAATACATGATGCATTTTGTCTTAGAGCCTTTCTTCCCGCCTTCTTTAATTTCTGTCATCTATCGTTTTCATCAGACTTTAACCAAAACCTATTTATTCCACTCTAACGATGAGACGAATGTAGTAAAGAACGAAAGAAAACTATTTCAAACCTCACCATCCGTCTGCATATGCATATATACAAACACAAAAAAGTTCAGTACATCACAATGAATGAATACCAAAGGAAAGAAATATAAAATACATGAAAGTAAATATTCCGAAGCCCTAACGAGTTTAAGGACAGTTGTTTCAAAATGGCGGTAAAGATTTAATTTTTGACAATTTCGCGAGCTAATACAATACACTACTTAAAAAGAAAACGAAAATTAATTAAAAAAAAATTTCAATGAAATAAAATATTTAATCCGGTAATACAAACAAAACTAAAAGGTAAGATTTAAGAAATCGTTTTAAAATATAAAACTGCACACGATTATTTCAAAGTAGTTTTGAATCATATTTCATCCATTGTTTTATTGTGCTATTTATTATTTATTTTTTTAATATATTTTTCCTTTCATTTTCCTTTTTTTTAGGTTTACCGGTTTCAACAATGGATCGATTATCGCTTCTGGTTGTTAAAAGAATGACGGCCGCGATTTATATAAGTGTATCGTAAATGATAACCTTGTGATTCGTTGAGGCTTTTGCTGTGTGCTGTTCATATACACGGTTAATAAATAAAGCTATTCTGACGGACTTCGTTTCGGGTTCAAATACATGTAAGACTAAAGTCTTGAAATTGTTTAAATTTACGTGTGTGTATATATTCATTCATTCATTCATTCATTCATTCATTCATTCATTCATCCATTCATTCATTTATTTATTCCGAAAAATTCTAAAGTCCTCTCTAATACCCGATACACTTCTGTACAGTGACTGCTACTTTAATACCTTTACCACGACGACGACGACCACCACGACCACGACCACGACCATGACAATGCCCCCACCACCACCACCACCACCACCACCACCACCACCACCGCCATCAACAACAAAAACAACAACAACTACAACAACAACAGCCCTTCATGTATTTAACTTGTAACTTGTAAAGAAATCTGGGAAATACGCAAAATCTCACGAATAGCATTAATTAAAGAATACCAACAACAACAACAACAACAACAACGTCGGCAGCCATCTTAAATTCACAACCTCCCCACTCCCCAATACCCCTCTTTCCCTCTTCCTATCCTCCTCATTTTTCACCGGCTTCTTTCTTTCTTTCTTTCTTTCTTTCTTTCTTTATTTCTTTCTTTCTTTCTTTCTTTCTTTCTTTCTTTCTTTCATCAATTATTTCCTTTCTTAAACTTTAGATTAACATATTTCTATATCCATTAGAGTTGAATTCTTTAAACATCTTCTTCTTTTCGTTTTAGAAATATTTATTTTCCGATGTTCTAAAATTTTGTAAACGGAATAAAACTATATTATCGTTCGACTGGTGGAAGCAGTGGAGCGTCGGATGAAATAATCTTGTGGTATGATGCTACCATCACTTCTACATTTCAGGTTCAAATCTCACTACACACACACACATACACACACACACACACACACACACACACACACACACACACACACACACACACACACACACACATATATGTATACAATATTACAGTTGAAGATACGGTTGAAGAACCTGATTAGGTGGCAAGAAACAGACGTATAATCACTAAATATGTATGTCCCGTGAATTTCAAAATCAAATTCGAAAATTCAAATTCGAAGATTCATGTATTCATTTGATGCAAGCAGCTTCTAATAATATTATATACTCAGAATAATATAAGGTACTTAATTATAATGATATAAAGTACTAAAATAATTCGTTAGAAACGGGTGTAATGAATTGACATTTGCTACAGCAAATATTCTGCTCAATACGACAAATTTGCTCGTCAGTTGTTTGACCTTAACCATTTGAATATGTACTTTAGTGGCTGAAGATATGTCCCTTTCTGAAGGGTAGTGGGGGAGAATCAAAGCCATGTATTGAGAGGAATTCTTTGGGGTTTGGATAATTCACCTTTGGAAACATGGGCGTTTTGTTCAACATCCTTAAACAACCCTTATCCAGAGACCTTTAGAGCAGGATGAGCTACTCGACCTGAAGAAAATTCTAACTGGGTCCCACCTGCAAGATGATGCGCCGTTCAACTTGATATGAGATCACTCTGTCGCGCATATATGGTAGTGATGCATGTGTTTAGTGTACTCTTATGAGACGTGTAGTCATGATGGGTATACTGGGCTTCGTATATTTTTACCCCAGTTTCACTTTGACAGCATGCACTCAATAATAACAATAGTTATAATAATCCTGTTTAACTACAGTACCTATCATTAACAAACATCATTTGTTTTTGCCCCGTCATGCAGCAATAGAAACATGAAATTCATTTAGCTATGACTCCCGAAAAGACAAATATGATTTTCGCTTATTTTGGGGGATTGTCAATAAATTCTTAATATTTGCCATTCTTACAATTGTTGTTGTTGTGACCGAGGGTGGTATTCGTGGTAGTGGTGGTGGTGGAGGTGGTGGTACTGGTGGTGGTGGTGGTGGTGGCCTCGTTCTTGGATCTTTTCGAGAAAATTACGATCATAGATGTCACGTCAGTGTCACCTCTCCACAAGGGATTTGTGTATTTGGGTATACGGTATATATGGACATAGGTGAATATATGTACATATACCCACACATAAATACGTATATGTGTGTGTGTGTGTGTGTGTGTGTGTATATATATATATGTATATATATATATATATATATTTATGTATACGTACATATACATATATACAGTCATATATATAAATATCTGTGTATGAGTGAATGTATGTTTGAGAGAGATAGATAAAGATAGAGATAGATAAATAGATATATATATATGTGTGAGCGTGTGTGTGTATGAGTGTGTGTGTGTGTGTGTGTGTATGAGAGAGAGAGAGAGAGAGAGAGAGAGAGAGAGAGAGAGCGATAGTTGGATGGCTAGTTGGATTAATGAATGCATCGATGGATGGATAAATTTGCATGGCTAAGATGTATTTTGTTAATCTAGTGGATTTGCAAAATAAATAAAATTAAAAAAAAACATCCCCCGCCCGACACCAAACATACAAAACAACAGAAGTAACGAAATATCGCCGATTAGGACAATGCGGGAAAAACATACAAGATGAGGGAGAGAGGCTTATTTTTTTTGTTTTTTTTCTCTCTCATTTATATTGTTTTTAAATTTGTAATGTTTTTCTTTTTCATCTTTTCTAGTTTCAAACAGAAGCTGATCTCTGTTTGGCCGAGTATTACTAATGGTGATAGTAGTAGTAGTCGTCGTCGTCGTCGTCGTCGTAGTAGTAGTAGTAGTATATTTATAGGTTCCGTAAATGTGATGATGTACATAGAGGCTGGATGTCGTTGAATACACCGTATGTTGTATATTTATTACCAGAGTAATATGTTAAGTATAGACAACTGAAGAGAGTCGCTCTCCAACAGAAACAACGAAGACACTAATAATAATGATGATGATAATAATAATAATAATAATAATAATAATAATAATAATAATAATAATAATAATAATAATAATCGTAACCATGTTTTCATTTAATACTTCCTCCATAAGAGGAAAATATTTGCCCATATCTGAAGAGACTTCGTAAAGTAGAGTTAAAAATGCGTCCAGCAACGAAACGAAACACTTTCTCCTTTACTTTACTTCATGCAATATTCACACATACATACATGCATAGATACATACATACATAAATACATGTAAGTATATATATATCTACGTGTATGTATATATTTGTGTGTGTGTGAGATATAGGTATTATAAATTTACGC
>NC_068988.1:43384333-43385089 GCF_001194135.2 Octopus bimaculoides | reverse complement strand
ATATATGTATGTATGTATATAAATATTTTGTATAGGATTAAATGTTCATACATCTAGAGATAATACCATTGAGCTGGCTTTTATCCAGGAATGGTGTTGTCCCTTCTTTAAATTGATCCGACTTACTAATCTTCAATTTTCCCTATATTTTATTTCATTCATTATTATATTTTATTATATTTTAGTTTTTGGTGCTTTCCAAAGCTACAGCCATAATATTGGTTTGGACAAATAGATCTATGCGTATAATGTATACACTCAGAAATATAATCACGTTGAAACAAACGCACACATCTCTGAATGCATATATGTATATGTATGTATGTATGTATGTATGTTTGTATGTTTATATGTATGTGTATAAATATATATATATATTTGTGGGTATATTTATATCTGAGTTTCTATGAAATAATACAATTTAATGATATATATGTATATACAGATCTATATCCGTATGTGTATATACATAGGAACACACACACACACACACACACACACACACACACGTACACACTGTCACACACTCACACACACATATGAATACATACCCATTTATGTGTGTGTGTGTCTATATACATAACGATTTGTATGTTTATATATATATATATATTGTATGTTTATATACATATATATATATATTGTATATATAAATATGTTTGTGCAGATGTATATAAATACCTATATGTGTGTGTGTGTGAGCGTTTGTATTTTCATATAAGCAACTTTATTACATATCTATATATATATATATAT
>NC_068988.1:43382022-43383884 GCF_001194135.2 Octopus bimaculoides | reverse complement strand
AAGAAAGAAAAACAACTTAAATAATAATAATAATAATAATGAAAAACAAGTGAAAATATATAGCATGTAAAATAAGCGCCATACTAATGTTAAACATTTGCTGGTAATAATAATAATAATAATAATAATAATAATAATAATAATAATAATAATAATAATAATAATAATAATAATAACAATAATAATGGTAATAATAATAATGATGATGATGATGAGGAGGAGGAGGTGGAATAAAAAAGTAGGCCGAAGAGTGATGTGTGTAGATAAGTATTTGATGTGTTGTGAGTGGTACCGCATCAGATACATGATAAAAAATTGTTTCGAGAACTTTCCATTTTAAAGTCTATCTATTGTTGTGTATTATTTTGATGTACGCCATTGCTTAGTTTACTTATCTATCTATCTATCTATCTATCTATCTATCTATCTATCTATGTATGTATGTATGTATGTATCTATCTATCTATCTATCTATCTATCTATCTATCTATCTATCTATCTGTCTGTCTGGCTGTCTGTCTGTCTGTCTATCTATCTATCTATCTATCTACTTAACTGCCAATCTCTCTAATTCCTATCATAGTTTTTCTATTATTAATCTAGCACACTCGCGCGCGCGCACACACATTAATATATCTTTCTTTGTTTTCTCCTTTTTTTTTTTCTTTTGCGAATCTACAGTTTCTTGAATGGCATTTTCCCAGTTTTTGATTGTCTGAAAATCGAAGAATCGCAGCTGCAAGACAATTATCATCATGACCACCGTGATCAACCTGATGATGATGATGATGATGATGATGATGATGATGATGATGATGATGATTCATAATCGCGTTCCTCCTTCTGTTCCACTTCTTTCTCCTCGTCGTCATCATCATCATCATCATCGTCGTCATCATCATCGTCTTCGTCACCACCACCACCACCACTACCACCAACATCATCTTTATCATCATCATCATCATCAAGTCCGGTGTCACCTGCGCAACTCGGACGGCCAATCGCTTCTCACAGACAGAACATCCACACTCAACCGCTGCTCTGAATACTTTCAGATCTTCTTCTGTGCAAACCGAGTCGTCCAGGAAAACGCAATAGTCCTTATCCAGTAGCAGTCAGTCAGAATGGAACTAGATGTGTCTCCAACTCTGGAAAAGACCACAGTTGCTATAGGTCGGTTGAAGAGTAGAAAGGCATGACACGAGAAGACAACCTTTACTGTACTATATGTTGAAGTCCTGAAATTTTGGCGGAAGTAGGTTAACCGATTACATCAAACCTAGTACACATGTGGTACATATTTTATCGAGTTTGAAGAGAAGAATAGCAAAGCTGACTCCAGCAGGATATGAACTCAAATCGTAAAGAACGTCAAGAAATGTCGCTAAGTGTTTTATCTGGTGTACTAACGAGTCTGCCAGTTCAAACAATATAAATATCAATATTAATATGAATAACGTAAGGCCGTGAGATGAGAGAATCTGTAGTACACCGGACAAAAGGGTTTGCCGTATTTGGTCCGTCTTCACGTTCTGAGTTCAAATTCCCCGAGGTCAACATTGCTCTTTATCTTTTCGGGGTCGATAAATTAAGTACTGTGGGAAATGTAATCGACTTATCCTCTCTCCCAAAATTGCAGGCCTTGTACCAAAATTTGATGTCAATATTAAAATAAATAATGTAACGCGGTATTTTGTCTGTTTTTACGTTCTGAGTTCAAATTCCACCGAGGTCGACTTTGCCTTTCATCTTTTCTGGGTCGATAAATTAAGTACCAGTTGCGTACTGAGGTTGATCTATCGACTGGCCCCTTCCCCCAAAATTTCGAGCCTTGTGCCCAGAGTAGAAAGCAATAATGTAAG
>NC_068988.1:43375802-43376365 GCF_001194135.2 Octopus bimaculoides | reverse complement strand
TATATATATATATATATATATATATATATATATATATATATATATATGTATGTATACATACATACATATATACATTATGTATGTATACGTGTATGAAGGAAGAGCAAAAGAAGGACGAAAAAGGAGAGAGATATAAGTACAAAAAGAGTAATAATTTGTTCGTTATAGAGATAAAGTTGTATATATTACAATGCTATGAGTTAGAGGGAGCACGGTGTAGGCTGTGGAGTGTATAAGGACAGCCTGATTGAAGGGTGTTTGTGAAATCTACGTATACATATGCCTACTGTACTGCCTTCTTGAATAACTGAACATCATATATATATATATATATATATACAAATGTTTGTGTGTTTGTGTGTATATATGTATGGATATATGTGTGTATACGTCTGTATATGTTTGTCTATGTTTATGTGTATGGAGACATATGCATTCGCATCTTTTTCTGTAGATATAATTGAATAATTAATTTGCTGCTGGTTACGTGTATATCTACAGATATACATATATCTATGTATCTAAGCATCTATATACCTACACACACACACGTACATATATAT
>NC_068988.1:43374808-43375607 GCF_001194135.2 Octopus bimaculoides | reverse complement strand
TATATATATATATATGTGTGTGTGTGTGTGTGTGTGTGTGTGTATACATATACATATATACACACATATGCTTATACGCATTCAGCAATATATATAATGAGAAGTAAAAAAAAAACCAGGGACCCATGAACAAAAAAAAACAAACAAACAGCAACAGAGAATGATACAAGATAAAGAAAAGAAGAGAATGGAGTAGGTCACGTGGTATGTATAATAGATTGATAAGTGCTGCAGACAGTGTATCATAAACCACAAGATGGCTGCGTTACAATATACTGTTGCCGCCATATTAACACGGTACATTGTTCAGCAATGGTTTAGTCATGCGCAAAGAGAAGAGAATTTTCTGTAAATGTATTCTAAATTCTTGTTCCAGTCGTGTAGTAATTACTGGATGCGTCTGCAAAGAACATAACAATCGAAATATTGTACTACAACTGCAAAATAGTGCATGACTGCATCACGGTTTCATTGTGGTTTTCTGCATTACTATATCGTACGTAAAAGAGAATTTCTGTAATTTTTATTTTCATCTGTTTTATTTATTTAATTAATTATTTATTTATTTATTTTTGCTTGTTTCAGTCATTAGATTGCGGCCATGCTGGGGCACCGCCTTCAGAAATAATTGTCGAATGAATCGACCTCGGTATTTGATTTTCTGTTTTTAAAAAAAAATTTTTTTATCTGAATACTTATTCTGTTGGACTTTATTTGCGCAACAGCCTAGCCACTACCCCACGGTCCTTCACACACACACACGTGTGTGTGTGTGTATATATATATATATATATATATA
>NC_068988.1:43373310-43373961 GCF_001194135.2 Octopus bimaculoides | reverse complement strand
CACCACCACACAAACCTCAGATAATTTTATCTTTTGTTGCTAAGAAATGCTTCAAATGGTCGAAATAACAAGCAGTTTACAAGATAAGGTCTACAACAAGACACCAAAAAACACCCACCCCAACCAAGCCACCACTCACCTCTCACTCTCTCTCTCCAATTCCAGACAGCCAATCCTTCCTGTGCCCTCTTACCGAATTCTTTCCCGACTATCTCTTTCCTCTCCTCCATCTTCTCCTTTACCCTCCAAACTAAAGAATTTAGTCCCTTCTTAGTATTTAGGGTTTCATGGCATTGTTGTTTCCTCTCAGCACAACCCACCCCTTCTTCCTACCTTATTTCTCTCCCTTCTTTCCTTCTTCTCTCTCTCTCTCTCTTCAACGACTTCCTCTTTTAACCTTCCCAAAACTACATCTTTCTTCCTCTTCTTCTTTTTCTTGTTGTTGCTGTTCTTTTTTTTCTTTTTGTTGTTGTTGTTGTTCTGCTTTGTCATCATCGTTGTCTTCTACTTTGTCTTCCATCTCCCCTCCTTATCCTCATCCTCCTTCTACTCCATTCCTCCTCTTTACCCTCCTCCGACGTCTTCTACTCCTCTCCTCCTCCTCCTCCTCCTGCTCCCCTCCTCTTCCTCCTCCTCCTCCTCCTCCTCCTC
>NC_068988.1:43371022-43373200 GCF_001194135.2 Octopus bimaculoides | reverse complement strand
CCTCCTCCTTTTACTCCCTTCCTCTTGTGTAACTGCATATACACACATTCACGCATGAGCGGACTCTTAAAGTCAAAACTACCATAATAAACATATTTATTTTTATATGTCTTGATTATGCTTGCACTGACGATTAAGAAGTGTATTTTGTGCACTAATTATGAAATCATATGATATGCAGCTGAGCCTGGTTTTAAAAGGCTCGCTTCGAGAGTTGCATTCTTCGCGTTCGGTACAATGTGTTTATTATGGTAGTTTTGACTTTAAGATTCCCTCATAGCGTGAGGATTTTTTATATAGTAATGCCCCTAAAATAAATAAATAAATATATTTATAGGAAATAATTAATAAATGTTTCCCTTATGAGGTTTTTCACGCTAACTACTTGATAAATTCTTATAAAAATGTTATCCTATATTTAAATTATATATATATATATATATATAATCCAAATAATAATGAGACAAAGAAATTCTATAACACTTCTTTAATGGTTCGTTATAATTGCTTCTGTACCAAATCTGTTTGCATTGCCAGTTTCCACAAAATTTCGAGGGTAAAATGTTCGTAATATTTGTGGTTTTAGACATTAGAGTGGCACTTCATCACACTTGCATCAAAGGTGTGCCCTTACGTTGTGCGTCTTCCAGAGATTGTTTTTCGGGGTTATATCGAGAGGAAACAAAAAAGTAAATAAAAGTGAGGTTACGGGATGAATAATTGATATAGAGATCATGTGGGAAGGATGAAGACGAAGAATACAAAGAGACACGAAAACCCCACAATGAAATACATTCCGACAGACGGGTAATGAAGGAAAAAGGGCCATACGTTCACATACATATATTGTTAGATATAATCGGACTATGTAAGACACTGAAAGAGATAGAGAGACAAAGAGGGGGAGAAGACAAGCATGCAACAACAAGTAAAAGTATAGAAAATGACAAAAACGAAAGATGGGTAACTAAGAATGAAAATGATTGAGTTGGTGTTATTTTGTAAATGGTTGAATGTTTAGAGAAGAGAATACTTAAGAAGCTATGATGGCGGCATTTGTGAGTGAACGATGGCAGTCTAATAGAAAGTGCCAGGTTTAATGAATATTTGACTCTCTTTAAGAATTACTCAGTTTGTTTGACGGTTGAGGTAGACAACACACAACATTGTCGTGTACATACCGTAAATATATGTTTTTTGGGTATCTCTAACATTCTGTGTATAAGCGCGTTTGTACATATAAAAAAGTGTATGTATGTATACATGTATTTGTCTATCTATCTATCTATCTATCTGTCTATCTGTCTCTATCTATCTATCTATCTATCTATCTATCTATCTATCTATCTATCTGTCTCTATCTATCTATCTATCTATCTATCTGTCTATCTATTTATCTACATACATCCACTCGTACATGCATACATACATACATGTGCATACGCACACGCACACTAGCACAATGCACACAGCCACATATACACACACACTAACAAAGACACATACCTATTGCAGTGGGTTTGTATGTATTGAAAAGGTGTTTTCTTACGTACGTTGGCATTAATACTGGTTTCAAATTTTGACACAAAGCCAGCAATTTGGGGTCAAGAGTGTAAAGTCGATGACATCGACCACAGTACGCAAATGGTACTTATTTCATCGATACGAAAACGATGAAAGTCGGCCCTGAAGGAAATTGTGCTCATAGAGACAAAGAAAATGCCGGTAAGCATTTGGTCCGGCGCAGTAATGACACTACTAACTCGGCGTCTAGCTTTGGCACATATATTCTTTTCTGCTCTAGGCACAAGGCCCGAAAATTTTTAGTGAGAGGGAGCCAATCGATTAGATCAATCCCAGTACGTAAATGGTACCAAATTTATCGACTCCCGAAAAAAAAAAAAAAAATTAAAGGCAAGGTCGACTTGGGCGGAATTTGAACTCCGAACTAAAGACAGACGAAATACCCACGAAGCATTTCGCCCGGCGTGCTAACGTTTCTGCCAGCTCTCCGCCTTGTTGGCACATATATTGCAACAACTTAAAATGAAAAAAACCCCAAAAAAACCTATGAGTGTATGTATATGTATGTGGTTGTATGAGTGTGCGTGCGTAAACAAGGATGTATACATGCAAACATATACACAGAATGTAAGATGTTCTCTCTCCCTATATATA
>NC_068988.1:43370455-43370861 GCF_001194135.2 Octopus bimaculoides | reverse complement strand
TATATATATTTATATATATGTATATGTATATATAAGTGTGTTCGTGTGCTTGTGTATATATATATATATATATAAAAACACATATATGACACACAACCGCAGATACAAACACGCACACATAACTATATACAAAAATCTATGCCATTCCTTTCAAAGGCATCTATTATACATGATAGAATCTGGTGCTATTGACATTTGCCAACCTTCTGTTATGCTAACCATTCTTAAACAAACAAGTGAAGAAGTGCTTAAAAGTCTATCATTGCTTTTGCATAGCGACACACATTTAACAAGGCTTATGCGTGAATGTGGGTATATGCATTTACGCATTCACGTATAGATATACACAGACCGAAGCAAATAGGGATATATATATATATGTATGTATATATATATATATATATAT
>NC_068988.1:43366572-43369824 GCF_001194135.2 Octopus bimaculoides | reverse complement strand
ATAGATAGATAGATAGATATAATCTTCTTTCTTTGTGAATCCATTTCACTCAACATGAGTGTATATATATATATATGTGTGTGTGTGTGTGTGTGTGTGTGTGTATTATGTATGTATGTATGTCTATATCCATTATCTATCAATACATATATATATATATATATATATGTATATGTATCTGTGTGTATATATATATATATATATATATATATATGTATGCATGTATGTATGTATGTATGAATATATATATGTACGTGTGTGTGTTTTTGTGTGTGCATGAGTGTCTTCCAAGTTTTTCGTTTGATGTCTTTATGAACATCTAAATGTGTGAGGAATTTGGGAGAAAGCTAAATTGAATATTAAAATTTAAATTACAGACTGAGTTAATTATATGTGTGTGACTGTGTATGTGCTTTTGTGTGTGTGTGTCTATGTGTGTTTGTTAGTAGCTATACATACACGCATATGGATGGACGTACAACTGTAAAGATATGTGAATAAATACATATATTTGCATGCATGTGATTATAACACGTATCTATTCACACAAATATATATAGGTATATATATATATATATATATATATATATATATATATATATATATATATATATATATACATACATACATACATACATACATGCATTCATATAAGTGTATATATATAAACATTCATACAAACGTGCATACATATTAATGATATATGATGAAAGCAAATTACGCAGCCAAAATATGTTAAAACATCTGTAATTGAAATCTAAATAAATTTACTGAGAACAAACACATCTGGAAAATGAGTTAGGATTTATATAAACTTTCGTATTTCAATTGGACAGTTTAAATATTCTTTTGGACCTCTTCACCAGGAGAGTTTTCTTTTCATTAATTTTTCTTCCCACTTTCTCCCCATCCTTATATATTCAATTTTTCTTTCTTCGATGTTGATTTATGTTTTTTTTCATATATTTCTTTAATTCCCAATGTTAAAAACCGACATATATAAATGACCTCGTTTCTTTTTCTTCTAGTCGTCTTCCTTTTATGTCCTGATGTTTAAAATCTATTTCACCTTATTAATGATGGTATATGCAAAGCATAATAGTCTTCTTCTTTTTCTTCTTCTTCTACTTTTCATAAGTTAGAAACGTTCTGGTTAAAAAATGCTTTCTGGAACTTTCATTTTCATGGTAAAAATAATAATGAAATATTTAGAAAAATTTCCCTTAATACAACTAAGACAACAACTACAGTACAAAAGTGACCGGAGGTTGCACCTTTTCACACAAACACTTAGACGTTGTATATGCGTGTGTGCACAAGCTTTCATACATAAATACATACTTACCCACAGATAGACAGACACGGACACACACACATATATATATATGTATACATATACATATATATACATACACATACACACATCTCTCTTTCTCTCTCTCTATTTTTCTAGCTAAGTATATACATATATTTATATATATATATACACATACGTACATATACGTATATATATAAACACATACAAACACACACACATATATATATATACACATATATGTATATATACATATATATATATGTATATATATATATATATATAAATGTGTTTATACACACACACACACTCAGATATGCACGTTCACACACATATACATACATGCGTTTTCCCTTTTTTCTGACAACCTATATATTTTATAAACCCAAGTACACTCCTTTATATGCAATAAATGAATATATTATTCTATGGCTGATTCACCCTATTAAAATATATTTAGAATTCCTGCAATAAAAATTAGTCAAGGCGTGACTGTCTTACTGTTAGTTACTGGTAGTTAGGTGAATAGTATAGGAGCCGCTACTGGTATTTGGTTTAATGGATTTCGGAGTATCAGCTGATGATAGAGTTAATGGGTATAGCAATATCAGATGGTAGTGGAGTTAATCGTATAGGAGCATCAGTTAGTAGTTGGGTTAATGCATGGAGGGATATCGGTTGCTTAAGAAGAGTTGATGAGCTCTGAGTCTGGAAGATGAAGGTTGTTTACGAAGAGAACATATCCCTGTTCATCACTCACACACCCCAAGACAATTCATTATAATAAAATGATGATGGTGACAATAATAATAATAATCCTTACCTTTCTACTTCTTTCCCCTCCTCCTCCTCCTTCTCCACCACCTTCCCTTCGTCCCCTTCTTCTTCTCCCCTCCCACATTCATGTCTTTCTTCCCTCTTCTCCTCTTCCTCGTCTCCTTCCGACCCCTCCTCCTTCTCTTCTTCTTCTTCTTCTTCTTCTTCTTCTTCTTCTTCTTCTTCTTCTTCTTCTTCTTCTTCTTCTTCTTCTTCTTCTTCTTCTTCTTCTTCTTCTTCTTCTTCTTGTTGATGTCGCCATTGTTGCTGGTGTTGTTGCTGTTGTTGTTGTTGTTGTTGCTGTTGTTGTTGTTATAGCCGAACCAGACAGTTCCATATTTCTTACCCTTTTCCACATTCAGGCATTCACAGTTCCAGCAAAACTGTTCGTTTATTTATTGTGACAAATATCTTGTTAGTTCCGAGTCTCAGAAGGACAAGGACCGGCAGGGGTGGACACGGATATGTAGCACGTACGTACAAAGTATTAAACGCGACGGAAAGTAAGTAAATAATTTGGAGCAAGTTGTTCTTGTAAAAAATTCTCTTCGTGGCTAACATGTCGAGAATGGTTTGAGGAAAGAATAGACATGATAACTGTAAAAAGGTCTTGTAAATCACTGAAGATATGCAGGTCTTTGATACGGTTATATGGCAGCAAGTTCACATAGTACTGCGTGTGTTCTTGTTTGGTTGTGTGTGTTTCATTGTGTGTTTCATTTAAGAGCTTACATAAAGAAGTGTTAACTTGATATAAATCAGTGTGTGATAAATTAAGATCCCGTTTCAAAAGTGGAATGCACATGTGTGTGTGTGTGTGTGTGTGTGTGTATGTGTGTGTGTGTATGTGTGTGTGTGTGTGTGTATGTGTGTGTGTGTGTGTGTGTGTCTGTATACATATATGTATGTATATATATATGTGTGTGTGTGTTTGTGTATATATAGGCGTAGGAGCGACTATGAGGTAAGTAGCTTGCTTACCAACCACATGATTCCGGGTTCAGTCCCACTGCGTGGCAACTTGAGCAAGTGTCTTCTACTATAGCCTCGGGCCGACCAAAGCCTTGTGAGTGGATTTGGTAGACGGAAACTGAAAGAAGCCCGTCGTATATGTGTATATA
>NC_068988.1:43363258-43365790 GCF_001194135.2 Octopus bimaculoides | reverse complement strand
AAATGTATGTATGTATGTATGCATGTATATGGATGCATGTGTGTGTTTGTGTGTGTGTAGGTATATGCGATCTATAATACTAATGGCTGTTATATTTATGAGCATTCTATGCATTCTATATTTATCAAAGTCGATATGTGCGTGCCTAAGTGTGTATTTATATCTACGTGCCTGTCTATCTATCTATCTATCTATCTATCTATCTATCTATCTATCTATCTATCTATCTATCTATGTATTTGCCTTTTTATCTGTTTGTATATCTATCAACCTATCTAGCTATCCATCTGTCTATCTATATATATGTATCTATACTATATACATGTACACACACACACACACACACACACACACACACACACACATATATATATATATATATATATATATATATATATACACACACACATTCATACATGCATACAGACTGACATTCATTCACATACATAAATACATACATACATACATACATAACTACATACACACATACATACTTACATACATACATACATGCATGCATACATACATACATATATTCATACATACATACATGCATACATACATGCATATATATATATATATATATATATATATATATATACATACATATATATACGCACGCAATCATATATGAGGATAGAAAATAATGCATACACTGGTTATCCGATCGTTTTCTTCTAAAACCACCAATAAAAGCCTGATACACGCCAGGAGGTGGACAATGTCTACAGAGATGGCTGTTAAAATATTTGTGGATAAATCTGTAGTTAGAAGAGAATTTAGAATTCTCTTTGACAAGTGAATAACCATAAATTTTAATTCATACAACAAAATAAACGATTGTCAGTATCACTTATTGGTAGAAATTACAAGAGCAAGGTTTAAAATTATATAAAACTACAGTTATGTTTGCGTTAATATATTTAATGTTGTGAGTATTAAAGATCTGGTTGTAAATAGTTATGTGTTGAAGAAAATATATAATTAGTACAATAACTAAATATATTAATCGTATCGACATGTAGGGGAAATAACTTGAGTATGTTTGGGGTTTATTAGGCCTCGATGTATTTGTGGAAACGGTGTGAGTGTACATTATTGTGCTAAACAATTTAAACTAACGTATGGGCTCCCTCTAACAGTTGCAGTTATTACAAAGAAGTTAATCGTTTCGTCATATTACGAAGCGGGATGAGAAAGATGAAAAGGAAATTAAGGAGACAGCTTTTATCTTTTATTCGTTTCAGTTTTCAGACTGCGGCCAAGCTGGGGCACTGCCTTGAAGAGGGTTTTGTCGAACAGATTAACTCTGTGCTTATTTTCAAATTTTTGATTCTCATTCTGTCAGTCTCTGTTGCCAAAAACATTAGTTACGGAAAGAAAAAAAATCCATGTTGAAGGCACGACTGTGTTCGTTGTTTAATCCTTTCTGATCAAAGTTGTTTCATATTTCCCTCATAATCCTTTACGTTTATTTCGAAACAACGTTTTAAAGAGCCCGGTCTGATCTTCCGAACGAAGGAGGTATAGTAGCATATTCCTGTCTCACTTTATTTATTCATTTATTTATTTATTTATTTACTGCCAATCAATGAATATGGTATCAATGCAATAACTGATAAATAGGGTTTTATCATTTACATCAATTCCAATAAATAGCTGTAAATCCACGCTAAAACTTTTGTATTCTTCGATATTTTCTACTTAAAAGATAGAGTGGAGGTAGAAGACCTTGGAGTTCACTCCCTTCCACATATTTTTGTGTGTGGATTTGTGTAAACGTCCGTGCACGTATTGATAATTACATGCGCGTCAGCATGCGCACAAATGTATTTGTATATTGGTACATGTATGTGTGTGCAAAGGACTGAAGGTGTGAGACAGCAAGGGTGTATGTGTGAGGTTGTGTGTTTACCCTTGAGCTTGGGTGCATTTCGGATTCGAACTGTGTGTGTGGGTGGGGGGCCTACGGGTACCTAATACGTATAAGTATGTGTGCCTATGTTTGATTGTGCGGGAGTGTGTCTATACAGTGTCTGTGTGTGCTTGCATGGGTATGGGTGTGTTTGTTGCAGATGTATGATTGGGTTGTTAGCCGCCATTATAACGGAGTGTTGTACTTTTTAATCCGCGTTCAATCCCGGATAGAAAACAGCCGATTAACATTTTAAGATGGTAATCTGAGACAGCATTGTTAATATGATCATGATCATGATAATAATAATATTAATAATAATGATAATAATAATAATAATAATAATAATAATAATAATATTAATAATAATAATAATATTAATAATAATAATAATAATAATAATAATAATAATAATCGACATCACCGTCGTAATCGTCATCCTTGTTATTGTCGTCTTCGTCATCATCGTCGTCGTCGACCTCCTCCTTCTCCTCCTTCTCCTCTTCTCCTCCTTCTCCTCTCCTCCTCCTCCTCCTCTTCCTCCTCCTCCTCCTCATCATCATCATCGTCATCGTCATCCTTGTCGTCGTCATTGTTGTCGTCATCATTATCATCAT
>NC_068988.1:43360164-43361957 GCF_001194135.2 Octopus bimaculoides | reverse complement strand
ATATATATATATATATATATATATATACATACACACACATATATACTGCTGTTCTTGTCTCCTCCTGCCTGTGCAATCAATTGTTAAACTGGCCTATTTGTTTCATTTAAACATAAGGCGAAAAATATACATCCGTACATACATACACTCACGCCCGTGCACACATATGTGTATGTGCGTACATGTATATATCTTTGTCATACACATGTTCTCACACGCGTGGATACACCTACGTACGAAGTTTACAGACACATATTTCACACATACACACACATATACATATGCATATCTATATTTACACATTTAACTTCATATGATAGTACACCCATACATTCACATACACACACACGGACGCACACGCATGCATATATTAAGAAGTAGACAGTTACACACAGATACACGCATATGAATTACTGAACCGTGAGAATTCATGCAAACATTACATGCAACAAACCAGAGCAAAGATTTTAAATTAAGAAAGAACGAAAGAAAGAAAAGGATAAATAAATAAAAGAAAGCGAGGAGGGAAGGAAGGAAGGATGGAAGGAAGCGGGGGGGGGAGACAGAGAGCAAGGAATTAGAGAATAGAGGAATATTAAATATTAAAGACGTAACGGAATGGTAATTTGTAAGTTAATATCAGATCTTCAGAAAAGATCACATGACAAGTGTCTCCGTGGAATTGAGAGCGACCATTTATCATTTGAATAACGTTTTACGAAATTATGTTGACATATCGTACAATCTCAGATGTTGCGGTGGGGGTGGGGGTTATGGAGGTCTTCGGTGGTGGTTTAGGTGGGAGTGTCGGGGGAGATTAGAGGAAGGGTAAAAACGGATAACAATGTTAATGTTATCTAACGTTATTAATAATCACTCTCCGTTGAGTGTAGTTGTCCACTCAAGTGTAAGTCGATTGTTTATTCGCCTGCTCAACCAGCCATGAATGTCGGTATTTTTCTTCGCTGAAGTCAAGTGTGTAGTTATTTATTCTAGTGAAGTCGACTTAGATTTCAGTAGGAGTTAGTAATAGTTATTATTTAATATTTTAGACCATAAGGGCCCTTATCTGCTGAATGGAATATGATCCTAGTCTGATCATTCCTTGAGTAGAGTGTGGTATCTTCAATATTAGTATAGTAAAATATAAAGTAATATAGTACAATATAGATTTATACAAACGAAGAAAGTGTAAAAGAAAATGCAATAATTTGTAAGTTGTTTACGTATGTAGTGTATATGTAATCGCCTGAAGTGATTGATCCACTGATCGATGTACAAAATTCTCTAATGATTAAAACACTTTTCTGGAGGAATTTTAAACCAGCATGCAACTGCTTCGAATGCTGTGTGTATGCTCGCGCGCGTGTTGTGTATTTGCATGTATGTGTATGCTGGGTGTTTGCATGTATGTGTATGCTCTACAAAATTATAGAAAGACCCGTCAGATTAACGTAAAATTATTTTTATTATAACTAAACATAATACAGAGAATTCAAACAGCTACGGTTTTGGCTGACTGCCATCCTGTGCTCCCCTTGTTGCTAGCGGAATGGTATGTGCTAGCTGTCTGAGCAACTGGTTGTTTTAATGGCGGAACAAACAGGACATTAAAGATTACAAAAATAGTAGTTCTCATATTTGAAACTAAAGATTTTGAAAATCTTTCTAGATTACAGAACGCCCTGCTCTCTCAGGTATCCATTTAAAAAATTTCAGGGCGATCGGATAAACAATACTCGAGTTATAAGCGCAGAAACAGACAGAAAGAACGGATTTTATATATTAAGAAG
>NC_068988.1:43355549-43356635 GCF_001194135.2 Octopus bimaculoides | reverse complement strand
ATATATATATATATACATACATATACATGTGCGTATATATATATGTATATATATATCCATACACACACACACACACATACACACACACACACATACACACACACACACACACACACACACACACACACATATATATATATACATATAGATAGATAGATAGATATATGCATATATTTATATGTGTGTGTGTATTTGTGCGTGTATACGTGTTGTGTACGTGTGCGATGCGTGTGTACAATCCGAACCAAAAACTACAGGGCATTCCAATTATTGGAAAGTTCTTCTGATAACAAGTAATAGGCTTACACGCTCAACGGGCGAGATCCATTAAAAATATTTGCACAGTCCACAGATTTTGAAAAGCAAAATGGTGGAAGGGACGGGCTGGCGCGCGGGTGGGAGGGCAGAAATGAAATAACGTTTCACAAGAAGACGTTCGTACACGTTGTAAAACTTGAAGATAGAACGCGGAAGTGACAATCATGCCATTACTTACAGCTCGTAAGTTTACGAACGAAGAGAAGATTGACAACTCCTTTGCAACAATACTAAATGATAAATTGAAAATAAGAAGCATTACTTTTCAGAAAGAGAACTATTAATACATTGAAGATTTTTATTTCTGAACTTAAGAAGACGTTTCTTATTATTACGGATTCTTCTCTTTGTCGTTCTTTTCACCCTATTTAGACATTCCCCTTCCTGCTCTGTATGTTGGTCTGTCTGTCTGTTTGTCTCTTTCTATCTCTCTCTATCTCTCTCTCTCTCTCTCTCTCTCTCTCTCTCTCTCACCCTATCTCTCTTTCATATTCTTTTCTGCATTTTCCTTCTTTACCTTCTTCTTCATTCATGCACAGTGATTATCCTCGCCAATCATAATTGTATGTCCGTTCGTATATATACATATATATTTACACACACACACACACACACACATACACACATTGACACACACACACACACACAGATTGACACATACAGACATATGTATGAATATACATATATAAATACATACACATATATGGGTAAATATGGGTATTTATGAGGGTACATATATACTTGTATATGATAGTGTATATATATATA
>NC_068988.1:43352911-43354771 GCF_001194135.2 Octopus bimaculoides | reverse complement strand
CGGTTATTAAATAATAACCAGTGTATGTTAATCTATGTATCTATACACTCAGCGATACAAAACATGTGCGCCCCCACACGTATGTGTGTGCATATATATATATATATATATAAGAAGTTAAGGATTGGAGAAAACGCAATCCTTAAATTCTTAAATATACTCAAATAACCAAAATTTCAAGGAGTTCCTGCCTTAAAAACAGAAACTAAACCACAGTTATTTTCTGTTCTTTGCTACATTGGTTTCTATTAACCCATTTATTCTATCAGAAGAATTTTTATTCATTAAGATAGAAGAAATACACATAATTATATATATATGTACACATATATATCTGCACCTACATACATACATACATACATACATACATAGTCAAATCAAATAAACGAACATTAAAATTAGCAATTAGAAACAAAAAGAAGACGTGCACAAGGAATGCATCAATAAAAAGTGAGCGTTCTTGACATTTCGAGCATATCTCTTCGTCGGAAAGAAAGGAGGCGAAGTTACATTGACGATGCAAGTTATCAGGCTTTAATAGTAGATCGCAACATCTATTTCTGCATTTCACACCTGCTTTATGCCGCTGAGTTGAGTTTATTGTATTCATATACCATTATAGTAGATTATTTTTTATAATTACCATATAGTTGCACATTTTTCATCAACGACAGATTATGGGTGCTTCATACGGTGTAATACGATTAATTCCCGTTGGATATTTCTGAAATGTTGTGATCTTGTAGTAAAGCCTCATATCCTTCGTCTTCTTTATGTTATATTATTCTTGTATTAATTTAATGCAAAGAGGAGTTCCACCTGTGTATCCAGCCATCGAACATATTCCAGTGTAGGATAACATGCAGTAGCCAACCAAATAACGACATAAGACCTCTTCAAGGTACGTTACGAGGTATTTTACTCGAAATATACAGTAATGTCATGGTTTTAGTCTTTTTGGGTGTTCAAATAGAGGACCAGGTTCCGTCGCCGACCGCTCGACTATAGGACAGGTAGTACTGGTTTATATGTTACCAGTAGCAAGTTCTCATCAGCCTGTGATGAGTGCCCTCACTTCATAGTAAACTCTACCCGTCGTTAGACCATCTAATACCACACAAAACCCCACTGGACAACATCACTCCATTATATTCTACATCCCAATTAACCATCACCTACGCTGTTCCATACCATTCTACACGGCTATATACAACTCTACAATATTTAAGACAACACTTTATACAACATAACATTTTATGCTACAAAAATGTACTCTGCGCCATACCGCGGCCCATCACACTACTGTATAGGGAAGCACACTACACACTTCCCTTTCCCTATACGCCTTTCAGCACTACACTAATACTCACCCGCGTCTCTGATTTTTAAAACGTAAATAATTGCTGCGTTTGACGCTGTGAGGCAGAAAAAAATGGCGTTTTGCTTTGGTGGTAGGACGCAATTTTTTCGATGTCTACGAAAGTTTTGGAATATATCACTCGGATATTATTATGTTTAGGCAACAGAGCAAGCAAAAGGAAAAACGAGAGAGAGAGAGATAGATAGATAGAGAGAGAGAGAGAGAGAGAGAGAGAGACAGAGAGAATGAAAGAGAAAGAGAGACTGTACGAAAAGCAAACACGAAAAATTCTAAAACAAAAACAAAAGTTACATGTGAGGGCAGGGCGAGTGTTCAAAGATTATGTTCTCTTTATTAGCTAGCAGAACAGATAAAGCTAGCAAAAAGCAACACCTACCAAATCATCGCTTTGTTTTTACGAGAAAACAACAGCGCCGTTATGATGGCAACAAAATGGCGAATTTCACGTTGTGAAGCATCGAATGGGGAAGGGAGGTAAA
>NC_068988.1:43351197-43352404 GCF_001194135.2 Octopus bimaculoides | reverse complement strand
ACACACACACACACACACACACACACACACACACACACACACACACACACACACAGAAGTGTGTGTGTATATGAATTATGAATACATAACTATATATGTGCGTGTGTGTGTGTGAGTGTAGCAGTGTATACATCTATCTATCTATCTATCAATCTATCTATCTATTAATCAATCTATTTATCTATCTATCTATTTACTTATTTATCTACATACCTATGTGTATATATATGTATATATATATGCATATATGTGTATATATATATATATTTATATATATATAAAAAATATATATTTTACGTGTACTATATATACATATATAATATACCTATATACATATGCAAAGCTATACACACACACACACACACACACACACACACACACACACACACACACACACACACACATATATATATATACACACGCGTGCACACACACACACATATATATATACACTTACCTATACACGTACACCCATATATGCATACGGGCCGTGATACAAGTATACAGATGCACACAGTTTTCCGTTACATATATATTTCAAACGTGGTACGAAACCAAAGGAAAGGAAAAAAAAAATAAATAAAAAACCCAAAACAAAAACAAATAGTTATTGCTGGCACCATGTTATGGCTTTTTATTGCCACAAACGAGTAAATAAGAGCAAATTCAAACACATAGAGAACACACAAGGATATGTGCGTTTTAACAGCCATTTACAAATCTATGTTCGCTCGAATTATATGTACATATCTAAACATCTACGCATATAGAGAAACTCATACAAGTACATACACGTTCACGCATAACCACAGCCACATATATACGATGCATATCTAAGTAGATACATCTGTTTAGGTCTGGCTAATTGAATAGGCTTGCCGCTTACTATTAATCATGTATACGGCATGTATTTTTTTTGCATTTATTATTATTATTATTATTATTATTTTTTCATTTTTTCATGGTGGGGTTTTTGATGTGATTTCGCGTACATGGGTACATCTCATCGTAAGGCACAGACACATTCATGACAAACATTTATGACAAACACACACACATACAGACACACGTAGAGAAACTCACACAGACACACATATGCACGCACGCACATAGACTTGCGCACGCGCGTAACTGCATGTAGACAAACGCACATATTCGTATGGCTGAATGGAAATTCTATTTCTCTGATCATATATATATATATATA
>NC_068988.1:43350104-43351037 GCF_001194135.2 Octopus bimaculoides | reverse complement strand
ATAGATAGATAGATATATAGATAGATAGATAGATAGATAGATTGATTGATATATATCTGTACTTATGTATGTATGTATTGATGGATGTTTATAGATGTATATGCTTCGCTTTTCCACATGCCGGTACGAATTAAGGTATAAAAAAACACCCATTATGACATCATATATCATTTCGTATCTACGCGCGCTCACTCACACACACACACACACACACACACACACACACACACACACATACACACACGCTTACTCATACGCGCGTATACGCACACAAAACAGTGTAACATTTTGCCATTTTTTTTTTCGGAGTGTTGTTAAAACTCATATCAATGAAATGAAATTAATTCTTGGTTCATTTGCGATTGAACTTTTCCAAAAAAATAAAAAAGTTTGCATTTTAAAAACTTAACAAGCATAGCATGATAATGTATACAAAATACACAAATGAGATAGATTAAAAAATGTGAATGTTCGACGTTTGTTTTTATATAAAATAAAAATGTTTATAAATTAGCTTTTGCTGTGAGATTTAAACGCTAGCTCTTCTTTCTTTCATCAATATTAACATCGCTATATTTTATATATCTCTGAGTGAATTCCTCTGATGCATTTTTTTTATTAACACATCTACGGAACCAATTGAAGGAGAAATTACGATTTTTATTCATGATGTAAAGTAGATTCAGCTACGAAACTATGAAGCTGCGAATTTATGAAACAACCACCAAACGATTGCGCTGAACTTCTCATTGGTCCAACAATTTTAATACAACAATTGGAGAATTTTTTTTCTTTAGGCACATGTCAACTGCTTTCGAGGAATTATCTACCTATCTATCCATCCATCTATCGATCATTCAATCAATCTATTTATCTGTCTGTCTGATTTTCTGCCTCTCTCTCTCTCTCTCTCTCTCTCTCTCTCTCTCTCTC
>NC_068988.1:43347083-43348934 GCF_001194135.2 Octopus bimaculoides | reverse complement strand
TCTATGTATGTTTATATATACATATATATATGTGTGCGTGCGTGTGTATATATATATATATATATATATAGCAATATATATATATTTCTATGTATGTTTATATATACATATATATATGTGTGCGTGCGTGTGTATATATATATATATATATATATGAAACAGATTGTTTTTTTTTGTATCTAGGAAGAGTCGTACGCGTATGCTGTCAGAAGTTGCGAGACAGTGAGTGATTGTTCAATATAAGTTGTGATATGAAACGAGTGCTTAATTAATACCTGTGCAGGTAGCTGTACATATATATATATAATTAGATAGATGCTGAAAGTTGCAGGATATAGGCATCGTTATGAAGAGGGCAGGGTGTATTTAAGAGATAACGTTCAAATGGTAAATGCGTCATGTCATACCAATGTACGGATGAAAATGCTGGAGAAAACGAAAACTATATATATATATACATACGTATATATATAACGAAGTAATAAATTGTGAATATATATATATATATATACATATATATATATATATTTATATATATACATATATATATATATATATATATATATATATATATATATATATATATATATATATATATATATATATATACATATATATATATATCCACTCACGCGCATAGATACACGCATACACACACAGTCACATACACACTGACGTACATATATGTGAGATATATTGATCAGTGCATAAATAGATAAGGAGAAAGATACATCAGAACCACACCTCTATTTCGTTTTCCAAAATCTTCACTTATTTGTGACGTATATATGTGTATGTCTACATACATACACACACACACACACACACACACACACACACACACACATATATATATATATATATATATATATATATATATATATATATATATACGTATGTATATATATATATATATTGAAGCGATTATATATATTTACGTTTGTGTTTGTGTTTGTATGTGCGTGTGTATGTGTGAGGGTGAGTGTTTTTGTGTGTGTGTTGATACATAGATTGCTAGATATGTATACTTTAATCTATAATACTATAATAGGATATATAAATCAAGAGATGTAATAGGCGTTGGTTGGCCACGTGTTAAACAAGCCTGCTTTGTAATCAAGTGGTTTAGTGTTCAGTCTCAGCGCATGTCATCTTCAGCAAATGTTTCCTGCTACAGGCATGGGTCGACCAATGCTCTATGCATGAGGCGAATAGAGGAGAAGATATGTTTGAAAGATATTGAAGAGGGAGATGAAGTGTGAAGAAAAAATAAGGAGAGGAAGAGAGAGGGAGAGGAAGAAAGATGGAGACAGGAGATATAGAGAAGAAAGAAAAATAAAGAGGAGACAAAGCGTGGGTGCGGCAACATTAGCAAGGAGTAGTTGGAGGAAACGAGAGAAAGAAAATGAGAGGAGAAAATGCAAGGACTTTTCTTTTTTTCAGTGGAATATACTGAAAACAAAATGGCGTTCATGTTACAATGAATACGAAAATAACAGCAGACATTTTGTAAGAGAAAGAAGGCAGAAAGTCGTATAACGAAAAGAGGAGACGAAAGAAACGACAACGTGAGAAGGAGAGACACCGAGAGACAGATAAATAGAAACAGAGAGAGAATTAGAGAAAGATGAAAGAGGAGAGGAAATGATAGTAAGATGGAAGGTGAATGACCTCAAAAAAGATGAGATAAGGTCAGATAATTTTATATACATATATATGTATATATTGTGATATATATACATAATATACATAATATATAAAAACATATATGTATATATGCCTCTATGCTATGTTATATATATATATATATATATATATATATATATATATATATATATATATATATATATA
>NC_068988.1:43345779-43346224 GCF_001194135.2 Octopus bimaculoides | reverse complement strand
TATATATATATATATATATATATAATTATATATATATATTTTGTTTACTTTGATGTATTTGAAGTTCTATTTGTATTAAAACATTTCAACATGGACAGGAAGTGATGTTTTGGATGAAAAAGTAATAGAGTTTCTATAATCGTGTGACAATATTTCGTGTCGTTCATGTAGTGTAAGGAAAACAAACATATGACTAAAGAAAAACACAAAGAAAAATAGAATGAACGAGTATTTTAGCGAACATAGTAAACATTGTGGCATGAATATAAATAGGGAAAATTTACACACATAAATATATATACATATATACATATATACATATATAAATAAAATATATGAATATATATGTAAATATATACGTATATACACCCATATATATACATGTATATACATATGCATATATTATATATATATATATATATATATATATATATATATATATATA
>NC_068988.1:43344219-43345385 GCF_001194135.2 Octopus bimaculoides | reverse complement strand
TACATGTGTGTGCTTGTGTGTGTATCTATTTTTTTAAACTTCGTCGCTGCTGTTGAATACGAAAACGTAAACAGAGGAATCGGTTTAATGTTTCCCCAGGCAACCACGTAGAAACGATACCAAAATGGCTACGACCGTTCTCAGACTCAGGAAGAGAGGCTCCAGCTGCAAATATGAGAGCTTCTTAAACGTTCTTTGACCGGCTTGGACGTCTCCACTCTCGAAGACGACACGTCACGTGCTTAGCTGGGGATGACAATAGCTCAGGGCAGGAACTACCTTTAAATAATAAACAATAGAAGATCCCCTACGCACGCGCGCACACACACAAAGACACATAAATACACGCACACGCATATACACACAAAACATGCACACAAAACAAACTGCATACGCATTTAAACATACATTCCTCTCTCGCGCGTGCACACACTCAGTTTCATATTCATGTACTGGTTGTAGTCATTGGACTGCAGTCATGCTGGAGCAACACATGAAATCGGTTATCCGGAATGTATATACGAACACATATTTAGTATATGTTATGTCTCAACGCTACTGCTATCTAGCACATTCGGATGATCTCTACTCAACCGCTACACAACTGCTACTCGACTACTACTCAACCGCTACTCAACACTCCTACCACGGCCAGACTACCTCTATTTATATGTCTTGGGAGATCCTACTTCATCGCCTGGGTGCGTCGACACAACAGTATAGGAGGCTAAACATCGGGGACATTAAGCTGCTATTTTAGGAAGAAGAGCAGCCACTTAGAGTCAACTTTCGTGTTTGATCTCGCAATTGTCAAAATCCAGGAACTCATAATCGGGCATAAATAAGATCAGAGACATTCCAGCCATGACGCTCCCATCTTATTTGTTCAGTCACAGTGTATATAGGACAACATTGTTCAATGTGTCCTTGATTTTTTAAAAACAGGGCAGCGTGTGATTGAGTGAGATTTTAACTGCGATAACAGCGGCTATGAAAGGCTTTCCCAGGTTCCGAGTAACGGCAAACTCATTAGATACGCGAGCGCCACCTGGGAGTAAATATTAACTCAAACAATTCGGCATCTCTAAAGACAAATACAACATACATACATACATACATACATACATACACACACACACACACACACACACACACACACACACACA
>NC_068988.1:43338452-43341455 GCF_001194135.2 Octopus bimaculoides | reverse complement strand
ATATACTCACACGCTCATATATCCATGTGTAACAGTTCGCACGTTGTCTGTAACCAATTAACAACAGTACACGACCAGAGGTGCCGCGAAACGGTACACTGCCTGCCCGATAGTGACAATTGTATACTTTAGTACTCTATTTAGCTTAGAAATTCCACCTCTATTTTTATCTCCTCACACCTCTCGCTAACATCTCTTCTCTCTTTCTCGTCCTCTTTCTGCGTCTCTATTTCTCTACGTGCTAATGCTGTCTTTACGCTGTCAGAAACAACAAAGACTAATAAAAGGCGACGAAAACGCCATAAGTGTTTTATACACTTCTAAGTTTTGTTACACTCGCTACAGTATACATAATCTGTGTTTACCTTCGCGAGAGATTGGCCTTTATAAGAAATCGTGCACATTGTACATATAACTGTTGGAGGTGTGGTTGTTATTGCCTACTCCGACGCCACTGCCTGTGTAGCCGTATGTATCGTTAATGTCACTGGCCATTATCTTACCCCCACCTCAGTATATGAGGTCTGTTGAATAAGTATCCGGACTGTTGCCATAGTAACGAAGCTAAAGCATGCAGATTGATCTTGAACACTGCTGTGCTTCCGCACTAAGTTTTAACGTTCTAGCTTACTTCCGCTATTTACAGCAGTGCTTGGAAGGAAGGTGTGTAGCGAGTGATCGATCGTCGCGTTGACCGTGACATGAGAAAGTTGTCATGGCGATGTCTGCGCAGAGGCCTACGCAAAGTTGCAAAACTGCATGGAGAGGGGTATGTGATAAGTGTGCGAGTGGTTTAAACCTTTCGAAGGTGGCCGTAAAATGTCGATATTGACGAACGCTCTGGGAGACCCACAACCAGCATCTGTTAGAGGAAATCGGCGAATCACCATCTGTGAGTTATCAGAGGATATGCAGATGACTTACGGTTCAGGTCGGTCCGCTATCACCGAAGATGTGTGTATGAGACGCGGATCTGCCAAGTTTGTACCAAAACTGTTTTCAACTGACCAAAAAGTCACTAGGGTCTCAGTTGCATAATGTATTAATACACACTCCGTTAAATATACTTCTTGGCAGTATATGAAGCTGTCTGTAGATACTGACGTCCTTCATGTGTTCGCTGGACAACTTTGGAGTCCGATGATTGCTACGAACTATATAATTCAGACATGAAACGGACACCGAGGTATATCAATATGCCTAAGAGAACAACAAGCACAAACAAGAAACTACGCACAGACACACAACAAAAACACACAGAGAGTGACGCGCACATACATACACATTATATGTAATAATATACATATTTACACTGGTATCCAGGCATCAAAATTGCTCAAATGTGTGTGTATGTGTGAAAGCTACCCACCAAATATCTGTATTTATTAAGGATCTAATATAATTTGAAACACAATTTCAGGAAGACATTCATACATATCTACATGCATGTGGATGTATATGTATATATACATACTTGCGTATATATATGCATGCATACATATATGTGTATATATATATATGTCTATATATATATCTACATGAATACATCCAGGTGTATACGTGTATATAAGAATATATATATATATGCATATAGATATATATATGTGTGCGGGTATATACATATCAATATATATATATATATATATGTATATATATGCGTGTGTATCAATGTTTGCGAACATCTTAATAGGATTGTAATATGCTGTATAAGTGCAAACAAAAATTATATATATATATGTATATATATATATATATATATATATACATTTACATACGTACATACAGGCATATATATATATGTATGTATATGTATATATGTCTATATCTATATCTATATCTATCTATATATCCATCTATCTCTATATATATATATATATATATATATATATATATATATATATATATATATATGTACATATATATGTGAGTTTGTAAGTATATATATATATAACTATATATATGTATACATATATGTATATATATATATAACTATATATATATTACATACATAGTTTCACAGATGAACTCATACACACGCACACTATATATATACATATGTATCGTGTGTGTGCGTATGTGAAACTTTCTGTTATTCCTAGCAAAAGGTTTCCATTTTGATATAATGGCCTATTGGATATCTTGGAATGGTAAGTGGATTGATACCTTTAGCATTTTCTCTAGACTTCCTGTCTGTAGTTTTGCATTATTTATACAGCCTGGTTGTTCCCCATCCCCATACGCACGCAGACACATAAGTGTGTGCGTTAATATATATATATATATATATATATATATATATGTATGTACGTACGTATATATATATATATATATATATAAATATGTATATATATATACATGCCTATATATATATATATTTATATATACATGTATACAGATATATAGATATGTATATATACATCTATACATGCATATATATATAGACATGTGTATATATATATTATATACACCCAATCAGACAAACGACCGTCATTCAATTTAGCATCCGTAAATAGCTATGTACAGAAGTGTACATTCTTCCGTATACGTAGACAAACTACCACAAACATGTTCGCATGAGTACATGAGTCTATACATATATGTGTATGTGTGTGTGTGTGTGTGTATGTGCATGTGTGTATGTTAGTACATGTGTATGTTAATACATTCGTAGTTGCATACATGGAAGGCGTAGGAGTGGCTGTGTGGTAAGTAACTAGCTTACCAACCACATGGTCCCGGGTTCAGTCCCACTGCGCGGCATCTTGGGCAAGTGTCTTCTACTATAGCCTCGGGACGACCAAAGCCTTGCGAGTGGATTTGGTAGACGGAAACTGAAAGAAGCCCGTCGTATATATGTATATATATATATGTATGTGTGTGTGTATGTTTGTATGTGTGTTTGTCCCCCCAACATCGCTTGACAACCGATGCTGGTGTGTTTATGTCCCCGTAACTTACGGTTCGGCAAAAGAGATCGATAGAATAAGTACTAGGCTTCTAAAG
>NC_068988.1:43334475-43337429 GCF_001194135.2 Octopus bimaculoides | reverse complement strand
TATATATATATATATATATATATATGCACGCACAAACGTCTACATCTAAAGAAAGAGGCTAAATTTAAGCAGAAGCGCTTTCAACTGCATTCTTTCTAGATACTCATGCATACTGATGTATGATATGAGAAAGAAATGCATCTAGGTGCTATAAATACACTGCACACTGAGTGCTGAATGACAGTGCATCATGTGCATACAGTTACTACTTGCAAATATTGCAGCTGACAATACATTCCTCCGCACTAAATGCAGTTTATACCGTTGCAGATTTTGTAGTCATTTTTTTGCATCTGCTGCTTTGCTAGACGTGCATCTATCTGCAAATGATTGATAGAGATGCGATTTAGGTGCACCGTTTGCATATTAGAGTGTAGTGTTTAAAGTATGGTCCGTGTGCCACCTGGAATTTTTAGTAGTTAATGCAATTTATACGAAATGAAAATGGAGGCCCACTGCACGCGCGGGCATGGTTGTGACTGTGGGGTACGTTTGTATGTATGCGTTTGAGCATACAAACATACACGCATATATCTGTATCTATCTATCTATATATATATATTTCGTTTTTGCATTTGGTTTGCTAGATTCTTTATGTGAGTTCGTGTGTTGAAGTATATTCTTTTGTGCCTGGCGAGAGTCATTCTATTTTCGTGCCTTACAATATACCACACATCGGTAAAATTTCCACTCATTTCCTTTATTTTTCTAAAATGTTCGTTGCGTCTTGCAACCTTTTCAATACTTTCGACTCAAAACTATTGAAAATGTTGCAAGACGCAACGAAAGTTTTAGGAAAATAAAGAAGGAAATGAGTGGGAATTTTACCGGTGTTATATATATATATATATATACATACAAATATACCTACATATGTATGTATATATGCTCAGACACACCTATCAGAGATAAAATTAATAATTATCCTGAAAAGTGATGTTTGTCGCCACTTCAACGTGGCTGTCCCGTACGACCCGACGTTACTACCCAAGGCGTCTTCTTGCGGTTAATAACACGGTGGTGTCGTCATTTCGTACGGAGCAGTCTTATCTTTATAGTTTCCTAAGAAATCGTGCGGCTGTGTGAAACCCCGGGAAGTGAAAACATACTGCCTTATATATTTAAACAATGTTCTCTTATTCATGCTACCGTTAAAACCAAGGGCTAAATGGAAAACCCTTCAGAAAAGACTGTGTTGCGTAGCAATTAATTGTTGCTTTAGAGAGAACCTGGGATATAAGATTCTCTCCCATGTAGTTGTACAGCGCGGAGTTGAAAAAATTCTTGTTGAATCCATCACGCAAATTCTGATGCATATTCCTTTTCTATAGCTGCTCATCAACACGAATAACATTTCAGCGCTAATAACGTGGAAGCTTTCGGGTTTCAATGAGCAGAACCTCTTCCCTTCCAATTTATCGCACCTGAACCTAAGAAATAGGCCAGACTGTACGCTCTCAAACATCTGTTTTGTGACGGAAGAAACTCTTCAGATTCCCTACTACCAAGGATCGATTCTCTCTTTAAAGAAATATAAATAATCACTTGGCATAAAAATGGTACTGAGAATATTTTGGCACGAATTACCGCTAATAAGTTTGAGTACCAACACAATCATTCAGGCTGATGTACGGAAAATACTCCACGTCTCTATCACAGTTCATTGGGAAACTTAAGGCTATCGGAATCGAACGTGTTTCCATAATATGGGACATCGTAGAAATAGCTACGGTTATTGATTATAGATCGTGCTTATATGAAAGATTCTAACTCCTAAAAGAGCCATAAATATCGATCAAGTGATGATCGGAATATTATTTCCATGGTTGCCATCGGCGATAATTATTTATTAGTTTATTTATTGAGAACACACTAATACACAGGCACACACATACACACAGACACACGCACACGAACACACACACTTACGCGCACACGCAGACACATATCTGTGATTTTCTGTGCGTGTGGTGCTCGTGTTTATGTTCGCTGTTGGCATTCTATAACACAGCGTTTCGGCAAATAGATAACGATATAGAACAAGTCCCTGACATGAAGATAAATACCAATGCCGATATGACCTACTGGATCCATGACATTGACGGTGCCAGAATTTCGATGCAACCATTGACTAATGTCATTTTAAAAATAAATGTATGCTAATCACCACATATTTCTTTCAATAATAATGATAATAATGATAATAATAATATTAACAATAATAATAACAATAATGATAATAATAATGGTAATTATAATTTAGGAAAAAGGGCAACAAATTTTGTAAGCAGAGTGTTAATCGATCCACCGAACCATAAATTAGCTCGCAGCCTACTCTGTCGATACCGAAGAATGAAACGCAACAGCTGTATATCTATATATTAAACACACATCTCCCCCCCCCCCACACACAGAAAGAAGGAAAAGATGGAGATTTATTCATTATTTAACAGCTAAGTAAGTCTCAAATAGATTCGTCTCAAAGTGCTGCAATGCAAAATTTATCCATCTTTAATTTTTCTATGTTTGATGGACTTCAAATGCATCTGAGAGGAAACTGTGCTCTCTGCTATCATTCTAAAAGCTATATCAACCAACGTGATTACTTTGCTATTCACTGGGCAATTTAGTTAGCCGGGCTTGATGTCCACGGAGTGCTTATAAAGTATTCGCCTGCATTCTTTAATCCCCTTTTCCTTCATTATATAAATAGGGAGAGCATTCTGTATCTGCATATATGTACACATAGAATCACAAAGATACAAACACACTCACGCATATACTCACACGCATACACACGCATATATATTCATGTATATATATATATATATATATATATATTTATATATATATACGCATTTATATATAAAAATAGATGCATAAATATAAACTTATACATATATATATATATATGTATATATATATATATGAATATATATATATATGTATGTAGA
>NC_068988.1:43331441-43333881 GCF_001194135.2 Octopus bimaculoides | reverse complement strand
ATATATATATATATATATATATATATATATATATATATATATATATACATATATATATACACGCACACACACACTTCTTCTTTCCCATCATACGCACTGCCTGCAAATACTCTTCCATTCTACACTCTACACACATGGCATTAACAATGGACTTAGTAGCAGACAGTCAGAGAGTCAGATTGCCGTTACTCCCCGCCAATTCCTACGAATCCTCTTCTGGTATACTCAACGAAAATAAATAAAATACAAGAAGTTATTAACATTTCTCCCTTTAATATGGTTTAGATATCTTTCGATCGTATACTCAATTCTTGCTTTCATTCTCATAATGAACAGCGTTCTTAATGGTTTTTCAAATAGGCCTTCTGATTGATTCTAATACCATTCTATTTTGGTAAATTCTTCTATAATAATCATCGCAAACGTTTCTGCATAATACCGGCTACTTGGCTTCGCAAGACATCTACTTAAAAATCATTAAAATCTTAGTTGTTGCAGAGACGTAACCCACCAGTGTTTTCATGATGTATGGAGTACTCGTAAAGCAGCTAATCTTGTCAATTACATTAACGGCACGCAGTAGTGTAGTTAAATGTTGAAATAGTGATTGAGTCGTTAATTTTCTTTGATAGCCATATTTAGTAAAGGATAGATAGATAGAAAGAAAGACAGATAAATAGAGAGGTAGGGAGTGAGAGAGATAGGTAAGTATATAGATAGATAGATAGAAAGGTAAATAGACAGACAGACAGACTGATATATAGATAGATAGATAGATAAATGGATAGATATATAAACAGATAGATACATTAAGGTAGATAGATGGCTAGATAGACAACCATATGGCTACCTATGTATGTATGTATGTATGTATGTATGTATGTATGTATGTCTCTCTCTCTCTCTCTCTATCTATCTATCTATCTATCTATCTAGATAAATATACGCATAGATAGACCGACATCCAGAAAGACAGAAGGTAACATGGATTGATGGAGAGATAGAGGGATAATAGATTGAAGAATAGATATATACAAAGTGGGATAGATATCTAATTATATTGCTGTATTTAGGGAGGGGCAGAGACGGAGATAGATAGCTGGATAGACAGACAAATAGATAGATAGCTAGCTAGATAGATAGATAGACAGACAGACTGAGAGACAGAAGACCGTTTTGATAGAGTTGGACAGCTAGAAAAGAATACAAGAAAATAAAGGAGTAAATGCAATAATTGAAAAGAATCTTAAAACCCCGAAATAAGTGATGTGTATGTGGGGGGGGTAAATAATTAAAAAGTCGAGGGGAGGGGGATCCACGTTGAGGGCAAATTTAGCTGCTATTACTGGGGAAGTTTAAGTTTATAAGTTTAGTTTAGGATAAAGGTTCGTTTCTCTTTGTTTTGTTTGCTTATCTTCTTCTTTTCTCTCAGTCTGTCTGTCTTTCTTACTTTCTTTCTTTCTTTATTTGTCGTAACTTTCTTTCTTTGTCTTTTCTTTCTTTGTCTTTTCTTTCTTTATTTATTTGTCCTTTCTTTCCATTTTTCTTTCTTTGTCCTTTCTTTCTTTGTTCTTTCTTTCTTTGTCCTTTCTTTCGTTCTCTCTGTCTCTCTGTCTTTCTTTCCTTCTTTCTTTCTTTCTTTCTTTCTTCTTGTGCGTATGTGTGTATTAGTATGTATGTGTTTGTGCGTGCGTACATGTTTGTGTGTGCGCGTGAGTTTGTGTTCGCGCATGCGTTTGTGTCTGCAATTATTTGTGTGTGTGTGTGTGTGTGTGTGTGTGTGTGTGTGTGTGTGTGTTTGTGTGTGTAAGGGTGCGCGCAATCACGTAGATTTGGTGGAGCGGCCATGTTTGTGTCTTTGAATCTTGATGCCATTATCTAAAAGTTTTTCCAAAGTGTCACAAGCAGGAACTAGCATCTAATACCATAGACTGCCATATTCCTGTGTATTGGCAGAACAGAACCCAACCAAGCAGGGAGGAGAGATGAGAGAAGGAACACCCCCACCACACCGCTGCCACTACCAAAGTGTCTTGGCATCTGTTAGATAAAAGAACGAGGGGAGAGAGACGAGGAGAGGGCGAGGGAGAAAAAAGAGAGCGACGATGTGACAGAGTTTGACAGACATGAGGAAAAAGACAGAGTGAATGAGAGAGAGAGAAAGAGAGAGAGAGGGGGGACGGAAAGACCATGAGGATAGAAGGCGGAGAGAAGGGCAGAAAGAGAAGGTGAAGGAAGGCGAGGAGAAGTGGGAGAAAGAAGAGGAAAAAAATAGAAGAAAGAAAGGAAGAGGAAAAAGAAAGGAGGAGGAGGAGGAGGAGAAGAAGAAGAAGAAGAAGAAGAAGAAGAAGGAAGGAAGGAAAAGAAGAAGAAAACGAAGAAGAAGAAGAAGAAGAAGAAGAAGAAGAAGAAGAAGAAGAAGAAGAAGAAGAAGAAGAAG
>NC_068988.1:43329777-43330802 GCF_001194135.2 Octopus bimaculoides | reverse complement strand
ATATATATATATATATATATATATACATATATGTGTGTGTGCATATATGAATATATATATATACATATACATATATATATATATATATGTGTGTGTGTGTGTGTGTGTGTGTGTGTGGGTGTGTTGTATGTGTGTGTATGTATACTGTATGTGCATGTGTGTATATACGCAGATGTGTATAATTATCCAACAATATATTCCTGGTTATTTCTTAAGTAATGGAATGCCAAACAATTGAAACGCATTTGTGTGTGTATATATGCGTGTATTTGTGTGTGTATATATGCGTGTATTTGTGTGTGTGGTGTTGGGGTGCTTGCATATGTCTGTGTGTGTGTGTGTGGGGGGGGTGTCTGTATGGATTTGTGTACGTATGTGTTAGTGCGCGCGCACAAACTCCATCAGCATTTGAGAAGATAAGGCTGAGATGCTGTAAATGTAATTATACACTTAGGTGACCAGTTAGTAAGACAAGTACATTAATCTCATCAATAGATCGATATTGAAAGCTATTCAATAGATTGTTAAGTCGGCAATTTTAAACATCAAATACTTCTCCAAGAGAAATGGTAAGTAGTTTATTTAACCAGGACCATTCTCGCTGGTTTAGTGGAAGCAAGAGGATAGAGAATGAGGAATAACTTAATGGCATATAGTCGTGTCTCTATGTATGTATATATATGTGAGTATGTGTTCGTGTGTATGTGAGTATGTGTTCGTGGGCATGTATGTGTGTGTGTGTGTGTGTGTGTGTGAAACAAAGTGAGAGAGAGAGAGAGAGAGAGAGATGGTGTTTGATAGTGTACGATTGTGTGTGCATGGGGGGGTACCGAGGTTTGTGTGTTTGTGTGTGTGTGTGTGTAGTTTGTCTGCGATTCAAGTAGAATTGGCGTATATATAGGGTCAGGTAATATAAATGTATATGTGTTTATACATATATATTAATATCTATGTGCGTTCTCATATATATATACATATATATATATATATATATATATATATATATATATATATATATATATATA
>NC_068988.1:43328964-43329767 GCF_001194135.2 Octopus bimaculoides | reverse complement strand
TATATATATATATACGTACAAGCATATATATATATATATATATATACATACAGTTATTTATATGTATACATATATATATACATATCTACAGAGAGAGAGAGATAGAGAGAGATAGAGAGAGAGAGAAAGAGAGATAGGTAGATAGATAGATATATACATCCATTCTTCCATCCATCCATCCATACATACATACATGCATACATACATACATACATAGGTACATAGGTAGGCAGATTGCTTAATAGATATATGGATATATTTAGAGATAGATATTGAAACGTACGTGTGAATGTTTACTTGTGTATATACATACATGCATACATACATATATATATATATATATATATATATATATATATATATATATATACATATATATATACATATATATATATATTTATATGTATGTATGTATATGTATATATATATATATATATATATCAGTAGGTAGATAGACAGAGAGAAAGACAGATAGACAGATGACAACGGAGAGAGATTGATCGATTGATGAATATGAATAACATAATAGATGGGAAGATTGTTACATAATAATCATATGTCTATATGTATTGACATCCAAGTATTTATACATATAAGCATATAAATATATATACACACATCGCGCATATACACTCTCATAATGCACACCTGTAGGAATGAGATACGTAACCCGGCATCAATGTCTCTTTACTTCCCTTTAACTTACGCCGTCCTCTGTTTCTCTTCTCCTCTCCGTTTCTCTCTCCATGTCTCTCTCGTCCTCCCAGTCACTCTACGCAGGTGTTTGTGTGCGTGTAAGTATA
>NC_068988.1:43325732-43327788 GCF_001194135.2 Octopus bimaculoides | reverse complement strand
GTAAAGAGAGAGAGAGAGAGAGAGAGACGTCCATACACTCAGACACACACGCACGCACACACCTTTTATGTGTTACTTTGTTCCAGTCTTTAAACCGAGACCATGCTGGAGCACCACCTTCAAGAATTTCAGTCGAACGAATATACTTATTTTTCGTTTTATCCCGCCACTTATCCAATCGCTGTCTTTTGCGGAGGAACCGCTAATTTTACGAGGACGTAAGCACACCAACACCGGCTGTTAAACGGTGATGTGGGCGGAGACAACAACAGACACAAGGACGCACACGCGGGCGCGCGTGCTCATATAAACTTACACGACAGTTTGCTTTCAGTTTCTGTCTACCAAATCCATTTACAAGACTTTAGTTGGCTCGAAGTTATAGCCGAAGCCTCCTGTCCGAGATGTCACGCAGTGGGACTGAACTCAGAACCATAAGGTTAGGAAGCAAGATCTTCCCCTTGCTGCCTACAACTTTCACTACTGCAGCATACCAAGTGTCTTTTACAAAGTGGTGTCCCCAACCATACTTCTCTCACAGAATCAGCTCCCTCACATGCAAATATTTGTGGGTGTAAAGTATTACAGGATATTTCCGAAATTCACTTGATTAATGATAAGATCCCGAGTTCGACTCTGCTCTAGAGCGACTTGAAAAAAATTATTAACATTTAAAACAATGAGGAAAATATATGGAATCCTATCATATAAGACATCAGTTTGTAATTCAAATGTTTTTCTCAAGTGTCACGCTTATTTCGCGTTACGCTCATTCTGCCTGTGAGTTACGTTGAAGGTAGGTGCGTGTACCCGCAATACGCACCATCTAACCAAAAAAAAAGTCAATGAATGTTAGCATTGGATCCAGGTGTTTAATGTTTTAATATTTTTCGCTCGTATAAGACGCGGGTGCTGGCCGAAACGTTAGCACGCCGGGCGAAATGCTTAGCGGTATTTCGTCTGCCGTTATGTTCTGAGTTCAAATTTCGCCGTGATTGACCGACATGCTAATGTTTCTTATTGCCAACAAGGGTCTACACACAGAGGGGACAAACAAAAGGATTATATCGACCCCAGTGCGTAAATGGTACTTATTTAATCGACTCCGAAAGGATGAAAAGCAAAGTCAACCTCGGCGGAAATTGAACTCAAAGCCTAGTGGCAGACGAAATACCACTAAGCATTTCGTCCGGCGTGCTAACGTTTCTGCCAGCTAGCCGCCTTACGTCACTAGTATATAATTAGACAAATTAGTCTAGGAAGTGGTGGAGAAGAGAGAGGAAATAGTAGATGGGTCGAGGGTGAAATACGAGAACGAAATGAGAATTGAATGGGATTGTATATCGACCGGGGCTTGCGTATTTGAGAGAGAGAGAAAGAGAAGGACAGACAGACAGACAGAGACAGGATGGAACGATGAAAACAACAGGAAATAAATATGAGACAGGAAGAGGATGAGGGGCATATATTTTACTTAAGTGTTTATATGTATTTTTTAAACACGTTTAATATATATTCTTTTTTTTCTTTTACTTGTTTCAGTCATTTGACTGCGGCCATGCTGGAGCACCGCCTTTAGTCGAACAAATCGACCGACCTCAGAACTTATTCTTTGTAAGCCTAATAATTATTGCATCGGACGCTTTTGTCGAACCGCTAGGTTACGGGGAGGTAGAAGCACCAAGATGGGTTGTCAAGCGATGTAAAGAGGGGACAAACACAGACACAAAAACACATACTGTGTTCTTGTGTTCACGATCCCATCGTTTAGCGTTTTGTTAACATATGACGATAGATCAAGTACCAGGCTTACATAATAGAAGTAACAGCGCCGTTTCGTCAAGGTAGTGCCCCAGCATGGCCGCAGTCTCATGGCTGGACTGAGAAAATGAAAGAAATATTCATATACATATGTGTACCCGACCGTGAACATGTTGATACATTGTTTAAATGTGTCCGTGCGTATGTCGGTCAAAGTATGCATGCATGAATAAATGTATGTATAAATATGTGTGCGTGCCTTTATATATATATTTGTATATATATATATATATAT
>NC_068988.1:43322017-43323841 GCF_001194135.2 Octopus bimaculoides | reverse complement strand
TATATATGTATATATATATGGTTAACCATGATAGAGTGGGACGATGGAAGATGTATACCCAGAGAGAAGAAGGGCATGTATGTCCGTGAAAATTCTATTCTATTGTAACTCTCTCTCTTTCTCTCTCGCCCTATATATGTGTGTATGTGTGTATGTTTGTATGTTTGCTTGTGTTTGTGTGTGTATTAAAATATAGAAGGTAATCAATATCATTGATATTTCAATAATGTCATTATCAACGTCCATTTCGACAATGTCTATGAATCTTTACAAACGTATCTCTATTAGTAATAATTTCTAATTTAAGTACAAAGGGAACAATTTCGAGAGAAGGGTATTACCCGATATTATCTACCCAAGTAACACATCAACACCGTTTGTCAAATGGTGATTGGGGAGGGTACAAACGGAGACACAAATACATACATATTCATATGTATATATATATATATATATATATAATCGTCGCTAAATGTGATTAGGGTGTCAGAAACACCTACATTACTAGAAATAAGATCTAAAGTGCCCTAATACTGTAGTCAACGCACACAAATGTAAACATATACACCACAGGGGTCGTAATCGTAAACACACACACACACACACACACATACACACACACACACACACACAACAAGTTTCTTTCAGTTTCCGTCTACCAAATCCACTCGTAAGGGTGGAAGATCCTTGCCTAAGTTGCCACGCAGTGGAACTGAACCCGGAACCATGTATATATATATTTAAAACATAGATATACACAAGTGTGTATTACTAGCAATTGTCGATTATACTTCAATACCATTATAACATTCGTATATAAACACAAGCAGTACGTTGTTAGTTTGCTTTGAAATGATGAAAGAAATGTTATTTATTATATTATGACAAAACTACACTGTCGACGAGGTTTCGATCTTCTTTACAGAAGACAAAGATATAAATAATCTTTTAAACAGAAGCCTTTCTTAATGGGACTTCTTATATCAATGATGAAGGCCATTCCACGAAGACGTAGCTATTGAATGGGGTAGATAAATAGTCATTGCATTGGATATTTCTTTTGGTTAAGATTAAAATCTAAATTGATTTCACAGACAGGCTAACATTCAAACAGATGCACAAACACATGGATATACGCATATGAATATATATATATATGTACATGGTTATTATAGTATACATACATATACATACATACATGCATACATACATACATACATACATGCATACATGCACGCATACATACATACATGCTCCATACGGAGACAGACACACAGAGGTCCAAAAGATCCGGAGTGATTTCTGCGTTAGTGAAAGTTCAATTAATGAATCGGAGTCAAGCTGCCAATATAAATATATGCATATATGTGTGTATATATGCTGCATTTGTGTATGTCTGTTTATATATATATATATATATATATATATATATATATATATATATATATATATATATATATATATATATATATATATGTATGTATGTATGTATCCTTATATATAATGTGTGTGTGTTTATATTTACATACATTTACGTATGTTTATATGTAAGTGTACATACGCATACATATATGTAAACGTGTGTGTGTATATATATATATATAAATACTCGAGTCGACAAACATAATTACATACATACACACAAACGTATATACGTATATATATACATATGTACATATATTAATACATTTGAGTATGTTAAATTATACGGCACTAAAAGAGAATGACTCTCGCCAGATACAACAAAATATGCTTCAACACACGAACTCACATAAAGAATCTTGCAAACAAAATTCCAAAACGAAATATATATATATATATATA
>NC_068988.1:43320730-43321979 GCF_001194135.2 Octopus bimaculoides | reverse complement strand
AGAGAGAGAGAGAGAGAGAGAGAGAGAGAGAGAGAGAGAGACATGCCTGCTTAAATTGTTGACTTTTGGAGAGAGCAACGATGTATACATCAAGATTTTCTATAAGATGCGTTGGTTATCTTTATCTGTCTGTGTGTATAGATAAGTATATTTATGTATATATTACAGGCAATAAAAGACCAAGATGACGTAAGCTTACAGCGGAACCCGAATTCGATATATAAGTGGGCTGCGAGTCGGGCTCAAGCACTGCTCTATCAACTCAGGAATGAACTACAGCCGGTGTATACAGGACCCGAAAACGCTACGATCCCAGAATCACAGGTAGTGAAAAACTTTTGGATGAGCATGTGCAATGACGCATCATTTTACACGCACAATATTAAGATGGCAGCAAAGCGCAGACAACTTCCAGTATGGATACTAAGTTCCTTCAAGACAAGAGACCAAGAAACTATGTTGACCCTGTGGAAACATTTGTTCTCAGCCGCCTGGATTTCTATTCCCAGTTATGGCATGATATAGTGCAAATCTAACAACGGAGCTTGAACAATGTAGCGGTTTCAGAGTCTTTGCGTGTCAATGTTAGGACAGTGGAATCTGAGGACATGTACCGAGAGTGATAAAATCAAAATCCAGTCAACATCATGGTATTTGCAGTGATCAGTAGTGGTGGCGACGTTACGCCGCCATTCATCTTCCCACATGGCCTCAGACTCAACACGTTGGCCTACATCAAGTGCCTAGAGGAGAGGGTGCTGCCCTGGCTCAAGAGAGTGGCTGCTGGAAGACTCCATGTCTAGTAACAGGGCTCTTCACCATGCCAAACAAGCAGGAGAACCCAGTCATGGGTGTCAGAAATTTTCTGCGACCACATCACCCCTAACATCTGACTTGCCACACTCTTGATCATTACATGTGGAGCGCAGCTGAGCGAGGGACAAACAAAACTCCTTGTAACACCAAAGATGACTTGAAGGCAAGGATTATGGAACATTGACCATCTTAAACAAGTAGATCGTCCGGAGGAGTTACAGGAGTTTCCGTAGTCATCAGTGGCCGTGGATGAAGCCAATGGTGATTTTATTGAATGAATTTACTCTTTAGTAGTTGAAGAAAATTTTAAGTAATTTTGGTAAATGTAACTGTCTAAATGAGATGCCAACGTTATTTTCATTTCTGTGTAATTCAGACGACTATTTATTCATCGCACCCTATATATATATAAATATATATATATATATATATA
>NC_068988.1:43319403-43319882 GCF_001194135.2 Octopus bimaculoides | reverse complement strand
TATATATATATTTATACGTATATATATATATACGTATATATATATATATATATATGCATATGTATGTATATATATATATATATATATATATGTGTGTGTGCGTGTGTATATGTGTGTGTTTCTGTGCGTGTATATTCATGTAGTTGAGGTAGATTTAGTGAAGGATTGTGAGTATAACATTACATACATACACATACGTACATAGCTTCATACATTGACGCTTATGTGACAACTGGTCCACGAATGGGGACTCACGCTGCATATGCGCTTGAACACTCACTCAAGGTATATATATATATGTGTGTGTGTGTACATATATATGTATATATATATATATGTCTGTATATACATACATATATATATTTATATATATATATATGTAATAATATATATATATATATATATATATATGTATGGATGTATACATGTATAATATTATGCTATGCATGTATGTATATGTACATACTTACATAAAAGAA
>NC_068988.1:43317939-43318828 GCF_001194135.2 Octopus bimaculoides | reverse complement strand
ATATATATATATATATATATATATATATATATATATACATACACACACATATAAAATATACATATATATAATATACTATATATATACATATATATGTATATATATATATATGTCTGTATATACATACATATATATATTTATATATATATATATGTAATAATATATATATATATATATATATATATGTATGGATGTATACATGTATAATATTATGCTATGCATGTATGTATATGTACATACTTACATAAAAGAACTAAAGTGACGTAATGCTTTCTGTGAAAATTTCGTAAATGAAATCTGTGCGGAAGATCTGTTTGTATTGTTATGCATTTATATCTATCTGACAGCCGAAATTTATCTGCTCAGATCCCTGAAATATAGCTGTTTGGCGAAAGATACCAATAAAATGAGTACCAGATGAAAAAAGTAATTACTAGGTTCGATTTCTTTAACTAAACGTTTTAATCTAGAGCCCCAGTATGGCCGCAATTCCATGACTGTGGCAAGGAAAATGGGACATATATATATATATATATATGTGTGTGTGTGTATGTCTTTTTAATTTTTATTTTTTACTTATTTTAATCATTAGACTGAGACCATCCTGGGCACTGCCTTGAGGTATTTTTAGTCGAAATCATCGAATTCACTTTTATCGACTTCGGTTTTTGAAAAGGTTTAAGTCTGATACTTATTCAATCGAATATGTTGCCGAAACGCTAAGTTATTTTGGAGCAAGCTCCTTGGATAAACTTGACAATATATAATTTGTGTACATGCATACATACCTATGTATGTATATTCATCCTGATGTGTTTGTATACATACATAAATACACACACATATATATACATATATGTAAAAATATGTGTGCATATATATATATATA
>NC_068988.1:43316342-43316836 GCF_001194135.2 Octopus bimaculoides | reverse complement strand
TATATATATATATATATATATATATATATATATATATATATATATATATGTACATATATATATTGATGTACATATGTATATATATATATATATATATGTGTGTGTGTATGAGTGTGCATATGTATATATATACATATATATACACATAAATACATAATTATTCATATATACATATATACATATATATATCTATGTATATATTCCCATATATTTTTGCTTATATATATATGTATGTCATTCATTTATACATACATATATTTGCACGCACGTGCACCCCCCCACCCCACACACACAAACACGTTTCTTTTAATCGGCAGCAATAGTCAATTTGGTGTTTCCACAAACGGGCCTTTCGGAAGACACCCGTTACTTTTGTAATTTACGTTTCGCCCGATTAAAACGAAGAAAAACGTTTGCATTGCTTTTTTGTATATGAATACTATATCACCTGGGTGTTTGCTTTTCGTTCTCTTTCTTTGTCACTTTATCTCTCT
>NC_068988.1:43311371-43312937 GCF_001194135.2 Octopus bimaculoides | reverse complement strand
ATATATATATATATATATACGCTACCGTACGGACATATACAAACATATATTCATGTATATTATACAGAGAAAGTGAGAGGTACCTCTGAATATAGGATATATAGATATGCATCTGCGTTTATGAGCGTTTATACATATCTGTATATTTGTGTGTCTGCATGTGAGCGTGTGTGTACCTAAGCATTACGTCTATATAGTTGTATATACATGTGGCAAGTAGCTTGCTTTACAACCGCATACTTCCGGGTTCAATCCACATTCGTGGCACCTTAGGCAAGTGCCATCTACTATAGCGCGAACCGCTATATATACATTCACATACACGCACACACATTCACACACACACGTGTAAACGTAAATACACGAGCACATACACGCACTGTAGAAGAAGATGCCTAAAAGAAACAGTTTAATGCGCACCGCATGGACATACACACGCACACATGTTCAAACATGTATGGCATTTACATATAGATGCGCACATACATACACACATATATATATATACGTGGATGAACTCAAACATCTATCTATCTATCTATCTATCTATCTATCTATCTATCTATCTATCTATCTATCTACCTATATATATGTGTGTGCTTGTATGTGTGTGTACATACGTATATATATATATATATATATATATATATATACACTCACACGTACACACATATATATATATTTGTATGCATACATATATCCATATATTTATTATATAAGTATATATGTGCACACACACACACACACGCACGCACGCACACACACACACACACACACACACATACACACACACACACACATATATATATATATATATGCATATGTACACATGCGTACACACACATATACAGAAACACACACTCATACACACACACACGTATATACCCACGTGTGCCTCTATATATTTACGAGTGTGTTTATACGTGATATTGAATGAATATTCCGGCTTTAATTGTTCGTTATATGATAACATTCAACAAACAGGGAAACACCACGACCACAACCGCCACCATCCCCCATATTACCACAACCACCACCACCACCACTTCTAACCGGATCACCATTTACATGCCATATACCATCACTGTCAGAGCGGCCATATTTTTTTTTACCACCGCGCCACCATTTGCCGTCACCACCACCACCAGAACCACCTACACACCATCAGCTAATGCTATCACCATTCTACCATACCGTCATACCTTCTCCTTAGCAACATCAACAATAACAATCTAAGAATGACTACAATGCCAAATCCTGACTTACGTCTTCATACATATGTCACTGTTGTACTAAGCAATTGCTTGTATGTGTGTGTAAGTGTATGTGTGTATATATATATATATATATATATATATATATGTGTGTGTGTGTGTGTGTGTGTGTGTGTGTGTGTGTGTGTGTGTATGCGTGTGTGTGCTTGTGAGCCTGTGTGTATATGTGTATGTGCGTGTGTATATGTGGTGTATGTGCCTGGTATATTGGTTGCATTATTTATTTACATCTGAACGCCTAATAAGGCGTGAAATACTTACGCATATACATTCATACATACATACATACACA
>NC_068988.1:43308773-43309978 GCF_001194135.2 Octopus bimaculoides | reverse complement strand
TATTACTCAATTATCCCATTATTTGTATGAATGTATACATACATACATACATACATATATATATATATATATATATATATATATATATATATATATATGTGTGTGTGTGTGTGTATGTGTGTGTGTGTGTATACGTATGTATACACATATATATGTGTGCGAATATACATATACATATACATGCACACACACACACGCATACACACATACACACATGAATATATGCTTATATATATAGAGAGAAAGAGATAGAGAGGGAGTGAAATAGAGAGAAAGAGAATGAGAGAGAGAGAGAGAGAGAGCTTGTTGACTAGGTATCATAAAACAAATGAAGAAGCGGTTAATATTCTACGATCGGTACCAAATATTTATAGAATAGCAGTGTGGGATCGTTTCGCTTTTGTATCTGGTTTGTAGGATCTCTTATGTGAATTTCTGTGTTGAAACAAATTTTGCTGTGTCTAGGAAGAGTGGTTCAATTCCACTCGTTTATTAAATATCCGATTCTTTTGCTCTGTCTGTCAAAGGTCTTCTGCTGATTTTGGCAACCTTCTCTGACTATCGACTCTCTAGCAAAACGTTGCTCCGAATTTCAAAGAAGCCAGTGACAGTTCGTAATACACATTCTCATGAATTTTTCTGTAGCAGATCTATTCTATCAACTGGATTGTCATGGTTAGATATATTTCCACTGATTCTCATCAACTCCACTTCTGAGTACAATCTCGTACGTGTTGTTGATTGCTCTCCATTGCTAATGAAATGTAACAATGAATTTCTAGAGCCTTAGCTAGCATTTTGACGGTTATATCAACACAAGTTGGCATCAGATCTATATGTGCGTGTGTGTGTGTGGGGGGGGGCATGAATCTATATATATAGATATGTGTGTTTGTATGTGTGGTGAGAAATGGGTCGTACGCAATGTTTCGTGTGGCACGGGCTCTTCAAAAGAAGAACTTCCACGGAAGTCGATGAGCGACCTGGAAGACCCGCCACGAGAATCAACCCAGGAAATGCATATATATTTGTCTATACATTTACATAGCTACTTCTTAAATTTCATAGTGCATTAAGAAAATGAATCATTATATAATAATAAGTGTGTATGTCTTTGCATGCATAAAGGTATATACAAACATATATACATATATTTGCATGCACATCTGAAATGCACACGTGTATATATATATATATATATATAT
>NC_068988.1:43305633-43308720 GCF_001194135.2 Octopus bimaculoides | reverse complement strand
ATATACATACATATATATGAATGTTCATATTGGTGCAAACGTTTGCGTCTGTATACACAGAGATCCATAGTTATGTCTGAGTATTATATATATATATATATATATATATATATATATATGCACGTGTGTGTTTCTACAAGCCAGAAGGTATAAGAATATATATATGTATGTATATATACATATGTGTGTGTGTGTGTGTGTGTGTGTGTGTGTGTGCGTGTATGTGTGTCTGTGTCTGTGTCGGTGTGTCTGTTTGTCTGTGTATTTATATATGCGTGTGTGTGTGTGTATGTGTGTTTGTACGTATATACACCGCAATGCACATATATTATCTTCATATGCCATGTAAAGCTACATGTGCAGTGAACACTAGTTACTCTTAATTACTGATCACTCATCCAATTTCTACTTTATTAATGAGATTTTAATTAATTAAGATAATTAAAAACACATGCGCTTATAATGTAAATATGAATAGCCATTTACATATGCATATCTGTACACACACCCACATACCCACACATATATATACATATATCAATCCATCTATCTATCTATCTATATTTATACATACATACATATATATATATATGTATGTATGTATATATATATATATTTATATATGCACCTATACATATATATATATATATATATATATATATATATATATATATATATACATATATATGTATATGTATATATATTTGCATGTGTGTGTGTACTTACGGGGAGAAAAGAAGAATATTAATTTAAAATAAGTGAAATTCAGAAGCATATAGAAAAACAAAAATAAATAATAATTAAATTAGGAGAGTAAAGAGAAATGGAGGGGAGAGGGTGAATCGGAAGAAAGAAAAAACTATGGCGGAAGAGAGGAGAGGGTGTTTTGCGGTTGAGGATACTCAAACGTTGGATATAATTGGAAATGCAACGTTTTGCCAGAGATACGTACGCACACACATACTCACACGCACACACATACACACAGGCAATTATAATCAGATACACAAAGGTGCACACGTATGCAGATATGCCTTCACATACGCAACACGCACCGGCACAAGCAGCATCCATCATTGTTGCATATATATATATATATATATATATATGTATATACATGCGTTAATAATGTCATATACACACCTTTATATCCCGATGTGCATGTTCCTGTACACACACACCCACCCACACACACATGCACACATGTCTTTTATTTTTTACTTGTTTCAGTGACTAGGTTGCGGCCATGCTGGGGCACCATCTTGAAATGTTTACTAAAAAATAAATCGAACCTCGAAATCATATTTTAAGTCAGGTGCGTATTTCATCATTTATTTTGCTGAACCGCTAGCTGACGGCAACATAACCATAGTAACAGTGTTTTAATGTACTCGCATCAATTGGACATAACTATAGAATACAACTCCAGTGAATTTGTTTCCTCATAACTTTCTGAAAAATGGATACTTTCAATGACATATTCTAAAAATACATTTTCGATTGTTTTTATTACGATTCTACCGGGTTTTTTCGTGAAAAGCTTTTTCGGGGAGGCTGGAGAGGGGTTACTTTCAATGAAGAGGATTCGGTTATTCGACCAATTCAGTTGTCTGCTCCTGAATTGAGGTATAAGTTATTGAGCATTTAACCGTCACGTGTACCGTTAAACGTAATTCTCATGGAGGCTCGGCGTGAAAGATGTAATCCACCCGACGGATTTTACCAGTCCCAATTTTGCAAGCAAAGTATGGGTCGACTCAAGGCAATAGAAAAGGACTTTTATCCAACAGGTCATACAGTCAAATTGAACCATGGACTTCATAGTTGTGAAGAGAACTTCTTCACCATTCGGCCATTCTATTCCAACGTTCAACAACGCTTGCAACAGCAAAATTTTATTTCATCCCGTTAATAATATGATAAAACAAATAAACTACAGAAGTATCTTTCATCACCCATGCGTTGATAAAATAAATAGCAATTAATTACTGAGATTGATTCTAAAAGACTTGACCCCTACTGCACTCCCTCCTTCCCTGCCAACATTTGTGGGCCTTCTACCAATATCGGAAAACATTATTATCATCATCTATTACATTTATCCCGAACTTCATCTGTAATTAACGTAATACGTCTTAGCTATTTGAGAAATATTACTTTAATTCTTCTAATACTTAATTTAACTTAATAATCTTTATAATTTTTTGGTAATACTTGATAATAATGATAACAATATTATTTAATAATTCTTAGTTCTTAGTTCTTAGAATTCTATTTGCAATCCAAATCTACTGGATTCCAAAGAGGAATGAAATTCCAGTTAAAACAAGTTTCGTAAATATCGACTACAACATGGTAAACGTCAAACCTTTAGCAATATTTAATAACAAATATATTGGAATGGAAAGTTTAAAATATAGAAGAATACAAAGTATTAACAAAAAAAAAAAGAAAGAAACAACTAAAAATCAGCTTCCCTAATGTGGAATATAGGGATTATCAAAAATATCAAGGTAGTTACTAAAATATTAGATAAGTTAATCTCCAAGGATAAAAAAAATTTGGTTTCAGTACACCAAAATCCACAGTCAAATCCTTCATGATAAATTAAAGAAGATTTTAAAAGAAATTATAGTTTTAATTTCATGAAGGATAAAATATTAAACGAAAACAGGTAGAAACAATACGATAACAAATTGGATTGATAAAAATATAAAACCGACATTAAGTACTATTTTAAAAGCTATATGATTCTTAATAGATATTGATTATTTTCAATTAGGAAAATATTTCTTTTCATTCTTTCCAAACTACAAAAATACAAATTCGTTTCTAAAATAGTCGAGAAAAAAATATTTCCTAGACTATTTAAATTATCTAAAAAAAAAAAAAAGGAATTAAGAGAAATAAATAAAAAACAAGTAATTTTATAAAGTGATCGATTGGTGGAAACGGTAGAGCATCGAGATAAATTGTCTTGCATTATTTGTTTTGTTTCTTTGAGCTCTGAGTTCAAATCTCACTGAGATAGTTTTTTTTTCTTTTCATCCTTCTCGGGCTGATTAACTATTATATTAGAAAAGTAGT
>NC_068988.1:43302437-43305611 GCF_001194135.2 Octopus bimaculoides | reverse complement strand
GGTTCTTAGGGATCATTGTCGTTTTCACTTTATTGTTTAGGGAGCTACATTTTCTGATGTTGTTGATGATGAGCAGACACTTACCGGCGGCGTCCGTGTTGTTATTTTTGTTGCTGTTCTTTTCGTTCATGGTGCAATGGTTGTTGTTACTGTAAATGTTGCTTCCAGTTTTGAAGCGGGTGCTACTAAAACATACAGTTGCTCAACGGACACATTTCACTAGATGTAGAAGACATCAACTAGACTAGAACTTACCGAAGCACGAGCGTTCACTTCTAATTTCAGCGACTACGAGATGCACGCATTACCTGGTCGGCTGGGATCTGGAGACGAAGTTGTTACACTGTTTTAGAAGGTTTTAGACCTCACAGTACAGACCATCTTATTTAGAAGCAGAAGGTAAATCGATAGTACAGGATATTATCAACAATGAAGACCATATTTTCAGACAAGAAGCTGTCTAGACAGAAAAAGATGATTCCAGAATTCTTTATTGGAACGTCTCGTACTTGGATGTCAGAGGTCTGAGAGAAGGCCGTCCTGGATACATACATACAAACAAGCAAATACGCATCCATCCAGGCATATATACATATGCATACATACATAGAATAACACATGTATACATATGAAATGTATAATACAAGCATACAATCATAGATACATAGATGCAGGCATAGACATTTGCATATATTCATACGTTTGTATAAACAAACACATACACACACATACACATATATGCCGTGTCGTATACTTGCTTGTGCGCTTGTGTGCCGTGTTATGAACGTTTACGTCAAAAAGATAAACCAGCAGTTCGATATAGGAGAATGATAAAATAAGATCAAGACTCAAGATAGCGAATGACAATTATTCTAAAAACAAACTGCCATAAAATTATATAGTTTTATGTTGACTTAATATAGCTTGTGTTATTCTTATATTAAATTTCATAGAAATTCATGAAGACTAAGGTTAATCACACACACACACACACACACACACACGCACACACACACACACACACACACATGTAGCTATGTATGTATATATATATATATATATTTATTTATTTATATATACATATATATATATGTTTATTTATATTTATATATGTATATATATTTATTCATATATATATATATATATATGTATATGTAGAGTTATTAATATTTCTAAGTCTCTCGTCCTAATTTTGGGACTGCCATGTTGGCTTGGCGATAACTATTAATATATGTATATGTATATTTATATATACATATATATATTGATATATATACGCAATTGAATATATACATGTATTTGTATAATATATAAGCATACATACATAACATGCATACATACACACATATACATACATACTTACATACATACATGCATACATACACATATACAAACATACATACATACGTACATACACGCATACTTACATGTATGCATACATACATAAGTGCGTACATATGCATACATACATACATACTAACATACTTACATACATACATACAAACATAATACATACATGCATACATACATGCATAATACATACATACATACACACATACATACATACATACCATCAGCACACATTTTATATTTCGTATACTGAAATACGTAATAAAAATGTTTATCAGATGATTATAAAATAACGCGAAATAACAAAATAAAACACGAATGGAAATAATACAAGTAATAAAAATACAAATAATATGCAGAAGATGGATTACAGACCAAAGTTATTGTAATATGTGGCTATGAATTGAGTCGAAGTATTTGATTATCGCTAAGAGTTCGTTAGCGATAAAATCTTGTTTTTAGGGACATATATTATCACTTTAACTCTGGATTTGAAATGTATTTGCAAAGATAAATTCCTTGATCAAGTGATAAAGCCATAAAATATAACTGTAATAAAGATAGAGAGGCGAAGAATATATAGATTTAATGTATGTTTGTTAATAATAAGATGTAAAGGCGCATGGCCTTCTGGGTAGGATGTTGTACTTACGATCGCAGGGTCGTAGTTTTGATTGCAGGAACAGCCCTAGTGCTGCGTTGTGTTCTGGAGCAATACACTTCTTTTCGCGTTTTTCCAGTGCACTAAGCCGTGAACGAGCGAGTAATCTTACAAAGGAATGGTGTTCCGTTCAGGGGAAATCTTTTGTTCTCGGTCAATTCGATGCAATATTAGAGGCGAGTGGTTTAGTGTTTAGGGATGTTGGACCGATGATTGTAATATTGTACTTACGGTTCCTGGACCGGGCGATGTGTTGTGTTCCTGAGCAAAACACTTCATTTCACATTTGTGCAACCCAATCAACTGGCAAAAATGAGTAATCATGTGACAGACCGGTGTCCCGTCCATGTGGGGGAATATATACCATTGAAACCGGGAAACCGGCCCTTTGAGCCTTTTTAGGAAAACAGGAAAACCAGCTGATGAGGACAAATACAGACACAAAGACACACACACATAAATACACACACGCACACACACACACATACACACATACATATATATATACGACGAGCTTCTTTCAGTTTCCGTCTACCATATCCACTCACAAGGTTTTGGTCGACCCGTGACTGTAGTAGAAGACACTTACCCAATGTGCCACGCTGTGGGAATGAACCCGGAACCATGTGGTTGGTAGAGCGAGAGAGAGAGAGAGAAGGAGAGAAAGAGTGAGAGATATAAATAGATAAATAGATAGATAGATACGTTTTACAGGGTTGTGGTTTGTGTGCGCATTTTTATATCAAGGAGAATGTATACGCTGATAGGCGTATGTACGGATATGTATATATGTGTGCGCCCGTGCGTAGTACGTTTGTGCATGTGCATTTGCATGTGTGTGTATATGCGTGTGAGTGTGTGTCCGTATGTGCATGTGTGCGTATGTGTGTATGCGCGTATATGTGTGTTTACCTGTGCTTGTGTATGTGTGTGTGTGTATGTGCGTGTGTATATATGAATGTGTGTTTGTGTGTGTGTGCACATGAGCTTGCGTATGCGTCTGTGTGTGTTTGTGTACGTGTGTATTCGAGGCCGTATGTTGTGTCGTTGTGACCGTGTTCTTCTAATTGGAACCAAATTGACTTCGGAACAGCCACACCGTTTATCAAAGACTATAAAGGAAGGATTGAATTAGTATGGGGGCGGGTAGAGGTGGGGTGGGA
>NC_068988.1:43299854-43300045 GCF_001194135.2 Octopus bimaculoides | reverse complement strand
TTTCTGTCTGTCCGTCTGTCTATGCATCTGTATATATTTGTATGTATGTATGAATGGGTGTATATGTATCTATGTCCATTTGCATCTCACGCTGTCTCATTTTCTCTAACTCTTTATCTCTGCCACTGTTGTCAATATATCTATCTATCTATCTATCTATCTATCTATCTATCTATCTATCTATCTATGTT
>NC_068988.1:43298673-43299844 GCF_001194135.2 Octopus bimaculoides | reverse complement strand
TGTGTGAGTTGGATAAGGTTAATAGATAGAGAGAGAAAGAGAGACAAACAGATGGAGACAGAGAGAAGCAGAGCGGTAGAAAGAGAGCGCGTATATTATGGAGAGTGAATGAGAAAGAGAGAATGATGAAGGTAGAAAAGGAGGGAGAATGTGTGAGAGAGAGAGAGAGAGAGAGAGAGAGAGAGGGGGGAACTTAAAGTAATTGACTTAGAGTATGAATAGAGGCATAAATAGATGTAAAGGGAGTGAGAAAGAAATTTGAAGGAATCAGAAGGAGAGAGAGGGAGAGCGTGTGTGAATGATATTAAAAGAGAGGAAGGAGGTGAAATGGGAGAGATTAAGGGTGAAAGTCAGAGTGAAGGTAAACGATGAAAGAGAAGTAGGGTGGGGGAGAAGAAGGAAGAGGGGGAGAAAGGAGAGAAGAAAGAAGTGAAGAAAGGAAGAACGATAAAGATGAAAGAGAAGTTTGGTGAGAAACAAGGTGAACGAGATAGAGAGAGATAGGTTAAGGGAATGAAACGGAGAAAATGTGAGCGAAGGAAAGCGAACGAAAGCGAAGCTGGCGAGGAATTGAGAGTGGGGGTGGGGTGAGCGATCAGTGTTGCGCACCGGTGCATACAAACGACGCTTGCTGTAGCTCGGAGGTAAAAGGAATAAACAAAATGGCGGAAATATCAATTGTAAATGAAGCGATTAGCGATCGCAAGCAAGTATTGCTGGCGGCCATATTTAAATGTTTCCTGTGTTCTTTGTATGTGTGCATGTGAGGAGGAGAATTGGTAGAGCAAGTAAAATGACGGACTTACACCACATATGTATGTATATATGTGTGTATGTGTATGTCTGTATATATGCACGTATATATAAGACTGTATGTATATATTTATATGTATGCATATATATTATATATATATATTATCTGTATTTATACATTTGTAATCTCTCAGTCAATTTCTAGTTAATTTTCGGAAATCCTTTTGACTTTGTCTTTTGATAAAAGCAATTGAAGGGTAAGAGAGTAGCGGGAAGGGTGAGTGGGGCGAACGAGGGGGTGAACGGGCGATCGGGCGGCGGGTGGCTGTTTGCCTGGGATGGTGAGAGATGATGAGGAGCATTGATGTTGAGGGAGAGCGTTGCGAGGTGAGGTATATATATATATATATATATATAT
>NC_068988.1:43295946-43298601 GCF_001194135.2 Octopus bimaculoides | reverse complement strand
AGAGAGAGAGAGAGAGAGAGAGAGAGAGAGAGAGAAGTTCATTCGTCAGAGCTTTGTCTATTTTATATATTTATAAGCGGTGATTAAACGAAACGGCATTTTACAACGTACGGACGCTCTGAATACTTCTGCGACCAGGCCACCATATTTAATCGGTTCCGTGTTGCGGTGGTTTGGTTGGTTTGGCTGAAAGGTGGTCGGAGGTGGGGAAATTAGGGTGGCGGTGAGAGGACTGAGCGTGTTGTAAGGAAATTTTGTAGGTTCCTCCGCCTTTTCTTATTGTTGTTGTTGATGTTGGCGGTGTGTGTTTGTGTTACTGTTGCTTGCGTTCTTGCTGTGGTATTAGTGGAGATGGTGGTAGTAATGTAGTGGCGGTAATGTTATAGGGGTCGTAAAGATTGTGTTTGTGGTGCAGGTGGTAGTGTGTTGGTGGTACTACTTGCGTTGTTGTTGTTGTTGGTGTTGTATTGTTGTTGGTGGCCATTGTTCAGATATTGCTGATGGTAGTGGTAGTAGTATTGGTGGTCATGGTAGGAATTTTGTTGATGTTGGTGGCGGTGATGATTATGCAGGTGCTGGTGTGGAGTTTGTTGATGGTTGCTGGGGGTGTTGCTGGGGTTTTAAGATATTAGTTGTAATAGTGGCGGAGGAGGAGGTGGTGGTGTGGATGGTTGTACGGGTGTTCTTCATGGTAACTGTGGTGATGATGGTGATTGTGTGGGGGTTGTGGTGGTGGTGTTAGTGGTGGTTGTGGTGGTATGGGTGTTATTGATTGTTACGGTGTTGACTGTGGTGGTGGTTTTGTTAGTAGTAGCAGTAGTAGTAGTAGTAGTAGTGAGAGTTGCGATGATAGCTGTAGTAGTGGTGGTGGTAATAGTAGCAGTGTTGTGGTGATAGTAGTGGTGATGGTGGTAGTAGTAGTAGTTGTGGTAGCGGTAGTAGTAGTAGTGGTTGTGGTTGTAGTGGTGTTGGTAGTAGTAGTGATTGTGATGGTAGTGGAAGTGCTGATGGTAGTGGTGGTGGTAGTGGTGGTGGTGGTAGTGCTTGCGCTGGGCGGTGTTGTTCGTATTCGCATGTCAATGATGTTTAGCTCCAAATCAACCTTAAACGAAGAAATCTATGGCCATCCCTACTTTCAGGCAGAGCTGATCTAGGAACTACGGCATTCTAAAACGTATTCTTCCTTACATTATTTACATTATTTACATTTGACGGATATTTGTCCTCATCTTGTTTGTTGTTAACACAACGTTTCGGCTGATATACCCTCCAGCCTTCATCAGGTGTCTTGGGGAAATGTCGAACCTGGGTTCTCGTTCCTAAGGTATTTTTCGATATTATTATTATTATTATTATTATTATATTTTATTATTATTATATTTTATTATTATTCAGGTCACTGCCTGGAATCGAACTCGGAATCTTGACGTTAGTAGCCGGCGCTCTTAACCACTACGCCATATGCCCGGAAAGGAATAAATCTGAAGAAGATTTGGTTGCTGTTTCGTGCAGCACAAGACCCGACGCTCCATCATTTGTTGTTGGTGGTGATTGTGATGGCGTTGTTGCCGTTGTGTATGTGTACGTGGTGGCGGTGGTGGCGGTGGTGGTGGTAGTGATAATGGTTGTGGTGGTTGTGTTCATCGTAGTGATGATAATGATAGCAAGGGAGGTGGTGGTGGTGGTGGCTTTTGTGCTAATGGTAATGATGATGATGATGATGAGCATAGCAATGGCAGCCATGGTGATGGTGGTGTTGGCGATGGTTGTTATAGTGGTGGCGCCGGTTAATTTGGTAATAATTGCGGCGGAGATGCTGGTTTTCTTGTAGTTAGATTTGTGATGATGGCTCGAATGGTGCTTGTGGTTTTTATTGTGGTCAGTAACTGTGTTAAAAAGGGGGGGGTGTTAGGGGAAGAAGGCGGAATATTTGGCTGCGTGGTGAAGCGGAAAAAAACGTTATGTTCAAATGGTAAGTAGTATAGAGTGTTGGAGGTGGTGGGTGTGAAGGAGAGGGAATGTGTGTGCGTGTGTGAGTGTGTGTGAGAAAGAGAGAGAGGAAAAGAGAAAGAGAGACAGACGGACAGATAAAGGCAAATATAGAGAAAGAGACAAAGAGAGAGAGAAAGAAAAAGATAGAAATAGGGAAGGACAAAAATAAAGAAAGTGAGAGACAGAGAGAGTATGTGTACTTGTGTCCATGTGTGTGCGTGTCTGTGCCTACCTGTAAGTGTGTGTGCGTGTGTGAGATGGAGATTTATACTAAATATTGGATAGATTGATTGATATATGATGGAGAGATACCTACACTTATCTATCTATATTCTCGCCATTAGTGCGTCCGTCGTTGTCGACGAAGACCAAAGACATCATGTGAGAGAAGTCTATCATCCACACACACACACGCACACACCTCACGCACGCACGCACACACACACACACACAGAGACACACACACACACACACACACACACACACACATATATATGTATATATATATATATATATATATATGCATACACACGCACATCCATTCTTTCTACTGTTACATATCTACGTAACTATCCACTCACACATTAAATTATCAATCAATTTCTTCTTTCGCTGTCTCTTTATTCCTCTTTTTCTGTCCCTCTCTCTCTCCATCTAGCTTCC
>NC_068988.1:43292429-43293242 GCF_001194135.2 Octopus bimaculoides | reverse complement strand
TTTGAAGTTTTATTTTTTAGAAAATAGAAGAAAAAATAGCGAATTTAACTGCAATAAATTGTTAATCATTCTAAATGGCTGAAACCATATTAATGGTTTGTAATTTTTTGGAAAAAAGATTAGAGTTAATCTTTGAATCTAAATACTTGGGTATTAACACACATTTAACTTGTTTAATTACCCTTATCGGTTATCATTTCTTTGAAAAAGAGAGAAAGGGCAAAAAAAAAAAAAAAGCGGTTTTGAATATAATAAATGAATAAATAATCAGCTGAGCCTCGAAGATAAAAGTCAGGCCCTATCCCAAAATACCTGGCAGATGTTTTTGTTTCTTTATACATTTCCGTTTCGTTTCCATCTTACCTGCATACGCAAACGCAAGCGTATATCTATCGATGTGTATGTGTGAAGTATTTGTATATTCATATTTACATACATGTACATACACAAACGTGTGTATAAATATATAAATATATATATATAATGTACTGATCCGTGACAGAAAATTCAGCAAAAATGTATTCCATCTGGTGAGAGATAAATATTATTATAAATAGAAATATTATTTATTTAAAGGTCACAATACATGTATTAAAGCGCTATTAATAGTTTCATATGTTGAGAAATACTCAAAGATATTCTTCAGGCGCAAACCACATCTCATAACGAACTACATGTACACACATACACACACACACACACACACACACACACACACATATATATATATATACCTATATATACAATATATACAATACAGACATACATTTTATAAACCAGGCTGTTATATTTAATTTGTTTATACGCAAAACT
>NC_068988.1:43289559-43291289 GCF_001194135.2 Octopus bimaculoides | reverse complement strand
ATATATATATATATATATATATACCGGCAAGAGTGTTGCTTAGCATTTAAAGTCATACTTTTGCCCAACTTTGTATTTGGAAAAGACTCACGTATATATATGTATGTATGTATATATGTCATTATGTATGTATGTATTTAAGAAGTAAGTAAATGTTTTGATGGACGGAACCACGTATCAGCGCATATCCAATGTAATATACAGGTAATATAATCGTTCAACTATTTAGTAAATAAATTATTTTCTCTTTATAAATGTAGATTCCTCTGTCTCCCTGTACTTTTTCAATCCCTTGAAAACCGGTCACGTGGCGTGACATCCCTCCTTCTTTCAGTAAAGACATCCACGGCGTCGTGGACAACGCTGACGATTACGTTCGAGGACGACAATTAATATACGATGGTGATGATGATGATGATGATGATGATGATGATGATGATGATGATGATGATGATGATGATGATGATGATGATGAAGATCATGATGACGATGATGACGATGATGTAGGTGATGATGTTTATGGTGATGATGATGATGATGATGATGATGATAGTGGTAGTGTTGGTAATGAAGATAATGATGATGATGGTGATGATGGCGATGATGATGATGACGACGATGATGGGGATAATGATGCTGATGAAGGTTGTTGCGGTGTAGTTGGGGGTGGCGGTGGTGGCGGTACTGGTGGTGAAACTTTGATGATGATATAACCAAGATAACGAAGCTGATAAATGGAATCCGGGTATAATCACTTTCCCTCCAACGTCAATAATTTCGGTCGGGTTGTTGGTGCGGTGTTGGGCAGGGAAAGAGCGTCGGATGATATCTGAAAGTGGTAGAGAAGTGATTAGTATTTTGGCAGGTCTATTAAGAAGATGTTTAGAGTAATGAGAAGCAAATGGATGAGGAGGTGGAAATGAATAAAAAGAGAAGGGAAGAGAAGGAAGAAGAGAAAAGAAGATAAACTAACAACATATATTTATATGTTTGTACATATATGTGTATGGGTGTATATGTTTCTTTCCTTCTATATATCTATAGATATATTAAGGCGACGAGATGACAGAATCGTTAGCACGCAGGGCGAAGTGCTTAGCGGTATTTCGTCTGCCGTTACGTTCTGAGTTCAAATTCCGCCGAGATCGACTTTGCCATTCATCCTTTCAAGAGTCGATAAATTAAGTACCAGTTACGCACTGGGGTCGATGTAATCGACTTAATTCCTTTATCTGTCCTTCTTTGTCCCCTCTATGATTAGCCCCTTGTGTGCAATAAAGAAATGAGAAAAGTTAGCACGTCGGGCGAAATGTTTAGCGGTATTTCGTTTGTCTTTACGTTCTGAGTTCAATTTCCGTCGAGGTCGACTTTGCCTTTCATCATTTCAGGAGGCGATAAATTAAGTACCAGTTACGCACTGGGGTCGATCTCCCCACAAAAATTTCGAGCCGTGTGCCTAGAGTAGAAAAAGAATGTAACTATAGACTTATTGATATATACACCTGTACAAATAGTCTTATATGTGTTTGTGTATACATGTGGATATATGTATGGACATCTCCATGCACGCACACACAAATACATATAACATTTATACACATACGTACACGTACACACACATAATATATATATATATATATATATATATATATATATGTGCATACATAAAGAGAGAGGGAGAGAAAGAGTAAGAGAGGTGTGTTTATAAATATGTATGAATATGTATATAT
>NC_068988.1:43288273-43289313 GCF_001194135.2 Octopus bimaculoides | reverse complement strand
TATATATATATGGGTGTGCATGTGGCTGGTTATGTGCCGGGGATCTTTATGTATGCGTGCGTGCATGTATGTATGTATTCATATATTTATGTATGTGTACGCACCTACCCACAAACAATACAAAATAACGTACGTGTCGAATATGCTACCCGTACTAAACCGGGTATTTTATTCGTGTACACGCCTGCCTGATTATAATTTTGTTTCTTATTATATTTCTTTGTAATGTTTGTACCTTTTTCCGGCGACCTTCCGATAATTTGCGAAAACAAACAACAACAAATATCCCTTGGTTGACTTGACCTTTTTTAGGGGTCCGTTATTTGACCCCTCGATTCTCGACTTCGTTTAGGGATTAGTTGAATCATATTCCGCTATTCATTCCTTCAATTCATTTTGTGTCGATCAGAGACTAGAGCATTAGTAAATAACAAAGGATTAGAGTGTTAGATAGGGTGGGTAGGTGGATAGATAGATAGATAGATAGACGGACGAACAGACAGACAGACAGACAGACAGACAGATAGATAGATAGATAGATAGATAGATAGAGAGAGAGAGAGAGAGAGAGAGAGAGACAGACAGACAGACATATAGAGAGATAAATAGATAGTTATAAAGATAGATATAAAGAAAGATATATATAAAGAGAGATAGCTTGATGGATGGATAGATAGGCAGACAGATAGACAGATCGGTGGATATATAGATAGATAGATAGATAGATAGATAGATAGATAGATAGATACAGAGAAGGATGAACTGAACCGGAACTAATCTGTACATCCTCCGATATCTCATGGTTGGTGATTCTATCGATTTTCCCTCACAGCTGCACGCATATTTGCAATGTTTTTCTCAGTTCTGCTGGTTGCAGGTTTCCCAGAACGTTCGTTACTATCGACATTTTTTCGGCCATCTTGGAAACGTCTGAACCATTTGTACACTTGTGTGTTGCTCATACACTCCTCTCCATACACTTTCTACAACATTGCGTAGGCCTCTGAGCAGGTATTGCCATGAAAACTTTCTCTACGCGC
>NC_068988.1:43282117-43283597 GCF_001194135.2 Octopus bimaculoides | reverse complement strand
ATATTATATATATAAATTGTAATGTAAGAGTTATAAAATATAATAGACATATATTTTGCTTAGTTCATTGATGTAATGTAGAACTCAATACGTTGGTTTCAGTGAATAAATAATTTTCCTTTATCGTTTACCATTTATTTCTGTCAGTTATTGGACTGCGCCCATATTGGAGCCCTGCTTTTGAGTGTTTGGGTCGAAGAAATCCATCCCAGGAAGTTATTTTTTTTTAAAGCCTCGATCCGGGCAGCGCATTATATTCTTGAGCAAAACGCTTCGTTTCACGTCGCTCCAGTCCACTCAGCTGGCAAACAGAAGTAACCCTGCGACGGACCGGCATCCCATCCATGAAACTGAGAAACCGGTCCTCATGAGTCTGTATAACTCAAGAAAGAAACTATACCTTATAGCTATACTCACATTGTTTTCTTACATACTTTTGGAACTGCTTCGTAGTAACTTTTAATTTCTTAAAGATCAACATCATTAGAGTTACATTCTCGTTATATCTATAATCTGCAATAGAGAGGACATTATTGAGTGGCAGTATTTTATCCATGTCGTTTTTTTTTGTTTTTTTTTTCATTATAAAATCCAAAAGTATTTGAAACAGAGAAGAGAGCAGCTTGTAACCTTCTGTGAAGCAAATGCACGTTGTAAAGAAATCGCTCAGCTGACCACTGACCATCCGTGATCGCAGTACATTTGCGTGACACGTAACCTTGCTTACTACTGATTCATCAGTCGTTGATTCGGGATAACACGGTATGGCTCAATTGTGAATCATGTTACTTTATCCCTGATAGGAGAGCATAGAGATGATTCGTTTATCACTGGTTCGTGTATCACAGACATAATTTTTTCAAACCCAAGCCCCCAAATAATCGAGGATAGAAGTATTGCACAGCAGCTCTATAAAACACTACCTTCTCGGGATCAACATCGTTTGTGGCCAAGATCTTCGACAGGGCCTTCAATCAGATTATGTCGGAAGTAACTTTAAAGTTGATGAAATTGAAGATCAAGACAAGACCGCTTTTTGTATGATTTTACAAGTATTTCCCTACAAGATATGAAAACGAATTGACTAAAATTGATTCGGTTTTCTTTTTTATTCTATAAAATAGGATATTACTAAGCATATTTCCAGGTGTTTATGATGGAGAATTCACATTCTTCTTGTTCAGAATATTTGTCTTCCATCCGTTTTTATATAATGGTGAAAGCAGAATACGGGTTCAGGCTTTTGGTTACATTGCATAGGTGAAGATACATGTGTGGATGTGTGTGTGTGTATGTGTTTGTGTGTGTATGCGTTTTTGTATGTGTGTGTTTGTGTGTGTATGTGTGTGTGAGTGTGTGTATGTGTGTGTGTGTGTGTGTGTGAATGTGTGTGTATGTACGTTGAGCTCTGAGCACTCAATATATATAATAGCGGGTATTGGGCGTTTCAAAACCTCACAGTATATATATATATATATAT
>NC_068988.1:43275919-43281307 GCF_001194135.2 Octopus bimaculoides | reverse complement strand
ATATATATATATATATATATATATATATATATATATATATATATATATATACATGTATATATGTATAGATATAGATATATATATATATATTCATAGAATATTATATAATGCACACGTACATACACATACATGCATACATATAAGTATATACAGGTATAAATATATATATATATAGAGAGAGAGACACACATAAATGTATATGTCTGTTCCAATCGTATTAATCTATCTGAAATCAAATCTTTACACCAGTTGGAAATGGAATGTTTATAGGAGGTGGGTTTTGGATGTAGAAGGTGGTATTGGTGTTGGTAGTGGTGGAGGTGAAGTGATGGTATGCTACGGGTGTAGTGTAGAGTAGTGTCGGTGATGGTTGGTAGTTGTTGTAGTATGGGCTGCAATGGCGGCGGTGGCGGCTGTGGTGGCGATAAGTGCAGCAGCGCTTTTGATGTAAGTGGTGGTGGTAGGGGTGATATCAGTTGTAAATTATGGTAGCAGTTGCGGTAGTAGTGTTGATACTATTGGTAGTGGCGGTGCATTGGTAGCGGCAGTAGTACGGAAGTGGTATGGCCGTGATATGTCATTAATTGTACAGAGGTGGTGGTGATGGTGGCAATTGGAGCGATAGTTTGGTGGTGGCGGTTGTGTTGGTCATGGAGTTGGTGGTAATATTGGTAGTGGTGGTGGTGGTAGTGATGGTGATGGTGAATGTAGTGGTGGTGGTAGTGGTAATGATAGAGGCGGTTGTGGTGGCGGTTGCGTCGCTGTTGGTAGTGGTGGTGTTTTGTAGTGGTGTTTGTAGTGGTAGTGGTGGTTTTGGTTGTGCTGGTTGAGATGGTAGTGGTGGCAGTGGTAGTTGTGGTTTTCGTGGTGGTGGTGGTGGTGGTGGCAGTGGTAGTCGTGGTTGTGGTCTTGGTGGTAGTGGTGTTGGCGGTGGTGGTTTTTAGCGATGGTATGTCATCACAGAATGCAATACGTTAATGTTAAAAAAAAAAAAACGGGTAGTGGTGTTTCTGATGGGAGAGCAGTCCTTGGCAGTGGCAGCGGCGGAGGCGGCACTTACGGAGCGCCGATGGTGATGGTGCAGAGTATCGGAAGGCGGCGGGGTGTAATCAGGAAATAAGTAAATAAATAAATGAATATATTATTCAATAAATATTGGTAACAACATATCTTGCCAAAAACAGATTTAATTCCAAAGATATATCACTTTTCATTTCTAACTTCTACAAAATATCTTTACATTTATTTCCGTTATTATTATTATTATTATTATTGTTGTTGTTGTTGTTGTTGTTGTTGTTGTTGTTGTTGTTGTTGTTGTTGTTGTTGTTGTTGTTCTTGTTGTTGTTGTCGGCGTCGTCGTTTCAAATGATAACCTGGTGTATTTTCTTTTTCATTAGCAGACGTGCATGCTCAGTTGTAAGAAAACGTACATATCGTGACTCAAAACATAGTATGGTGTACATACATACATACATACATACATACACACACACATATATATATATATATATATATATATATATATATATATATATATATACATATATATTTATAAATATGCATGCATATATATATATATATATATATATATATATGCATGCATATTTATGAATATATATATATATATATGTGTGTGTATATATATATATATATACATATATAAATATATACATACACATATACATATATATATGTATATATATGTGTGTGTGTGTTTGTAAGTTGTTTGCATTGTATACATGCTGCATTCCAGTATTTTTTTTCACGTCTGTTTAAAGGGCATGGCCCTCATGTATGTATATATATATATATATGTGCATTTAAACTCGAGTGTATATAAATATGCATCATAGACTCATGGTGTCGTTCACATCTTACGGGTTCCTTTATTAATATTCAGCTGATGGCCATTGTAGTAGCATTAATCCTGATCCCGATGCTAATGTTTCTGTCGTCGTTGTTGTTATTAGTGGTAGAGGTGGTGGTGGTGGTAGTGGTGGTGGTGGTGGTGGTTTCGGTGGTGGCGGTGGTGGTGGTTTCGGTGGTGGCGGTGGTATTACTGGTGGTAGTTTTAGCGTTGTTTCTGTGTTATTGTGCTTTCAGTTCGTGTTGTTTGTTAGTTGTGGTGATTGTACAAATAAAGGTGACATTTCTTGTCGTGTGTGATGGTGACTGTGGTGCTGCTGGCGGCAGTGGCGGCGGTGTACTCGATGTCAGCGGCGACAGTGGCGGTGGCAGGTCCGATTGTTGTCTTGGCGGTGGTAGATCGGATGATTGTCTTAGCGGTAGAGGAGCCGATGGTTGTCTTGGCGGTGTCGGATCTGATGGTTGTCTTAGCGGTAGAGGAGCTAATGGTTGTCTTGGCGGTGGTAGATCCAATGGTTGCCTTGGCGGTAGAAGAGCCAATGTTTGTCTTGGCGGTGGAGCATCCGATGGTTGTCTTGGCTGTGGCGGGTCCGATGGTTGTCTTGGCGGTGGCTGGTCCGAAGGTTGTCTTTAGGTGGCTGATTCAATGGTTGTCTTGACGGTGGCGGGTCCGGTAGTTATCACCGGCGGTGCCGGGTCTGATGGTTTTCGTTGGCTGTGGCGGTTCCGACAGTTGTCTTGCCGGTGGCACGTCCGATGGTTGTCTTCTGATGGCGGGCTTGATGGTGGTCTTGGCGTAGCGGGTCCGATGGTTGTCTTTGTAGTGGTGGTGGTTGTTGTTGTGGTGATAGTTATGGCGCTCGTGGTTCTAGTAACTGTGGTGTTGATAATGTTTGTGGTGGTGGTGGTGGTTGTGGTATTGGTGATAGTGTGATGTGGTAGTTCTTGTTGTAGTGGTGATGTTTGTTGTAACTGTGTTGAAGTTCGTGGTTGTTGTAGTTTTTGTTGTGGTGGTGGTTATGGTAGTAGTGGTTGTGGTAGCTGTGGTCTTGATGATGTTTCTGGTGGTGGTGGTGGTAGTGGTGGTGGTGATGGTTGAGGTACTGCTGTTGGCTGTGGTACTGGTGATGAGTGTAGTGGTGGTGGTGGTGGCGGTGGTGGCGGTAGTTACTTCGCCGCTGCTTCTGTTGGTGACGTAACAACGTCTTCCTCAATGAGATTACAATCCACAAACCACAAAGTAAACGAAACACAGATAAACAAACATTGAAATAATAAAACAACACAAAAACAACGACAAATAAGCAATTGGCTGGTAAACATTAAAGTTTGTCGGGAAACGACACTTCTCTATGAAATAACAAGAAGAAGAAGACATATTTGATGTACACACGCACACACACCTTTATATATCTATATATGCAAGCATGTATTTATATATATACATATATATGTATGTATGTATGTATATATGCATAACGTATACATACCGATATGTATATGTCTGTATATACGTTTCTATGTATATATATATATATATATGTATATACATACTCTCTGTCACTCACACACACACATATATATATATATACGCGAGAGCAGTAACATTAAGAGAAACGCAAAACGCAAAATCCAGAAAACAAATAAAAACAACAACAGTAGCAATAATTAATAACAATAATAATAATAATAATAATAATAATAATAATAATAATAATAATAATAACAAAACCAACAACAACAAAAACAATCATTATAATGAAAGTTCTATGCATAGCGTAATGCGTTTGTGTAAGTATGTATATATACATTTATATATACATAGATATGTGTGTGTGTGTGTGTATATATATACATATATATAAATGTCTATATATATATATACATATATACATATATATATATATATATGTATATATATATATATATGTGTGTGTGTATATAAGTCTATATATATATATATATATATATAGATAGATAGATAGATAGATATATATAGAGATATAGACATATCGTAACAAAATGGAGTTTGTGCAAAGTTAGAGAAGTTACAATAATGTATGAAAGAATTTTGTAGAAACCTTTTATGTTGCATTGTTTCATTTGCATTAGCGACACTAACAACAACAACAACAACAACAACTATAAAAACTGCAGCAGCAGCAGTAACAATAACAATGATTCCAGCAGCAGTAGCCAGAAGGACAACAACGACAATAAGTAAACAAACAAGGGCAATAATATCAAAAACGCTATAATAAATCCAACGAAATTGAAAATGGCGCAAGAGTGATACATTATTACGCATTATGGATAACACCACCAGCACTACCACCACCAGCACGAGCAGCAACAACCACAACATCATCACCATCATCAACAACAAGAATAACAACAAAACAAACTATCCTTCTCAACAACAATGTAAATAACAATACTAATAGAAGCGTCTATAACAACATCAATATTGATAATAATATTGTTTTTATTTTTTAAATGTTTAAGGCTGCAAGCTGGCCGATTGGTTAGTACACCGGGAAAAATACTGCGCAGCATTTCGCCCGTCTTTACGCTTTGGGTTCAAATTCCATCAAGTTCGATTTCGTCCCTTTTTTTTTTTTTTCATTTTTCCATTCCTTTTTTTTCCTCTACCTGAAATGGGTGGCCCAGCGTCAAAATTCGAAAACAATATTCTTTTCTACCCTAGTCACAAGGCCCGAAATTTTGGGAGTGGAGGGCAGTCGATTAGATCGACCACAGTTCGCAACTGGTACTTAATTTATCGACCGCGAAAGGATGAAAGGCAAAGTCGACCTAGGCGGAATTTGAACTCAAAACGTAACGGCAGACGAAATACCGCTAAGCATTTCGCCCGGTGTGCTAACGGTTCTGCCAGGTCGCCGCCTTAATTCAAAATCAGTATTATTAAAATAGGGCGCTGATCTGGCAGAATCGTCAGCACGTCGGGCAAAATGCTTAGCGGCATTTCGGTTTCGACGACGAGGGTTGATCTGATCTACAGAACAACCTGCTCGTGAAATTAACGTGCTGTGCTCTAGCGTGGCCACATGCAAATGACTGAAGCAAGTAACAGATAAAACGTAAAAAGATATACATACAAGCATATATATACATACATACATATATATATATGTAAATATGTATATATATATATGCAACGCCTGTGTTAGAATGGGGGCAGCTGATGAAAGAAATTGTTCTCTATGTGGCCTGTGTTTTCTGTACTCTGGTTATTATTATTTTTTTGTCTACGTTTTGTTTGCAACGTCCTGTACCCAGATATGCACCTATATATACAGGTAGATGTAGGTATGCACATACTTGTACGTATATATGCATATACTCATTTATTATTTGTTTTATATATATATATATATATGTGTGTGTGTGTGTGTGTGTGTGTGTGTGTGTGTGTGTGTGTGTGTGAGTGTGTGTGTGTGTGTATAAATTTGTGAGTGCATATGTATGTATAAATATATGGACGTGCGTTTCTATGTA
>NC_068988.1:43275236-43275704 GCF_001194135.2 Octopus bimaculoides | reverse complement strand
ACGCGTGTGAGTGTGTGCGAGTGAATGAGTGCGTATGTCACTCGGAACGCCGTGTGTATCCGCATTGCCATTCATCTCTAGACCATCGTACTAACCCTTGTAACAGACCAACCAGCCTGCTAAACTCTCTCCCATCTTTACCAGCGACAATGGCTAGCTATAAAGTACGCCCCACTGCGCACAGTGTCTCTTCCACTTAAGCTGTGATTACGAGGACTATGAATCTCATACATATTGTTCTCTAACCGTTAAATTAATAGACATGTGTAGTAGCCAATTGCCGTAGAAAAAGAAGTAATGGATAACACCACTTCAAGCCTCGTTCCGATTCACAACCTGCTAGGAAGTCGCCATTTTTGTCATCTTTTTATCATTGTCACACTTTTAATTTCTATCTATCTATCTATCTATCTATCTATCTATCTATCTATCTATCTATCTATCTATCTATCTATCTATCTGTCAATC
>NC_068988.1:43270402-43275226 GCF_001194135.2 Octopus bimaculoides | reverse complement strand
ATCAGTCAGTCTGTCTATCTATCTGTCGGGCAGTCGTCTCTCTCACTCTCTCTCTCTCTCTCTCTTTCTCTCTCTCTCTCTCTCTCTCTCCCTCTCTCTCTCTCTATATATATATATATTTATCCAGCTAGCTAGCTATCTGTATATCTATCTATTTATCTATCTCTCTCACCTGTCCCCTGGCAAAGTACAAGAGAGATCTTAATTCACCAACTCCACCTCTCAGCGTTACTCTAGTTTACGTCCCACGATGGTAACCTCTACCGCTTGAACACCAACGTATCACCCACAACTACCGCCGCCAGCACCATCAACAGCAAGAACAACAACACCGGTTCGCCGGTTCGACACAGTGAAGATCGCTACCGCCACTCACCCCCATCGGCGATTAGTCGGGCCCACAAATCCTACGCCACACCACACCACACTACACCACACCGCAACAACAAGAACCACTCCACCATGACCACCACCACCTAACACACTAACAGCTGTCATGATAGGGTGACATACGACAAAAATGTCTCACACGGCCCGCTGGATAGAACGAACAGAAGAGGTGAGTGACAGTGGTGATGGTGGTGGTGGTGGCGATGCTGGTCGTCGTCATGGCAGCCGTTGTAGTTGCCTTTATATGGTGGTAGGGGTGGTAGTTGTGGTGTGGGCGGTGATTGTGGTTTCGGTGTTAGTTGTGATTGTGGTCATCGTCGTGGTAATCGTGTTTGTGGTGGTGGTGGCTGGGGTGGTAGTAGAAACGGTAGTGTGATTTTGTTGTTGCTGTTGTTGGTGGTGGTGGAAGTGTAGTGGTAGGGATGGTAAATTTCGTGGTGGAGGTGGTGGTCGTCGTGCTTCATGAGTGGTAGGGGTTTTGGGTGGCGTTGGTGGTGGCAGTGGTTGTGGTAGTGGAGGTAGTGTTGGTATTGGTAGTGGTAGTGGTGGTGGTGGTGGTTATAATGGTAGTAGTGGTGGGGGAGATGTAGTCAAGGGGGAGGATGAAGGAGAATGAGTTAAACAGAGAGATAGAGTTCTAGACAGAGTGTGTAAGTGAGGGACGTTCAGAGTGGTGGTGGCCATGTTATTGTTGTTGTCGTTGTTGTTGTTGTTGTTGTTGTTGTTGTTGTTGTTGTTGGTGGTGGTGGTGGTGGTGGTGGTTGCAGTAGTGAGAGGTGAATGAAGGGCTGAGTGATTATGGAGAGTAATGAGTGAAGAAAGAGAAATAACCTTTTCTATTCCAGGCACAAGGCCCGAAACTTTTGGGGAAGGGGCCAGTCGATTAGATCGGACCCTGTACGAAACTTGTACTTAATTTATCGACCCTGAAAGGATAAAAGGCTAAGTCGACCTCGGCGTACGTAAAGACAGACGAAATACCACTAAGCGTTTCGCCCGGCGTGCTAACGTTTCTTATTTCTTTACTGCCTACAAGAGGCTACACACAGAGGGGACAAAGAAGGACAGACAAACAGATTAAATCGATTATATCGACACCAGTGCGTAACTGGTAATTATTTAATCGACCCCGAAAGGATGAAAGACAAAGTCGACCTCGGCGGAATTTGAACTCAGAACGTAGCGGTAGACGAAATATGATGGAGAAAATTGGATGTCAGAAAGAGTGTGCGAAGTGGGTACCTTGGCTTTTGACAACCAATTTGAAGGTTAGGAAAAACAGAAGTCGGCTCTTTTGGGCTGGGTCCATCGACATATTAAAAAAATCTTCAAGAAACCATTTGGAGTGAGAGACCGACCAAGAATCAGAACAGGATTAACATTTATAGTTATAATACACGCAAGGCGGCGAACTGGCAGAACCGATAGCACACCGGGCGAAATACTTAGCGGTATTTCGATCTGAGTTCAAATTTTTATAATATTTATCATGAAGGTGCATGGCTTAATGGTTAACGTATTCGGCTTCCAATCGTAAGGCCGTGAGTTCGATTTCAGGATGAGCGTTGTGTCCCTGTCTCTAAGTTGTGGCGTTGCACATTGCTCCGTTGCATTTAGCTGGATATAAATGAATTGTACTCGTAATTCAAAAGGGCAAGCATTGTTACATTCTCTGTGTGTAAGGCTGAATCTCCCAGAGTACTTCGTTAAGGATACGTGTGTCTGTGGAGTGATCAGCCACATGCACGCTAATTTCAAGAACAGGCTTTTCCGTAGATCGGAATAACTGAAACCTTCGTTGTTGTAAATCGATGGAGTACCTCTATATTTGCACCACCACCCCCACACACACACATACATACACAATGTAACGACGTATCTCTCTGTCTGGGGACAAGAGACTGAAACCTGACGAGACATTTGTAAGATTGACTGACACCCAGACGACACTTAAGCGTAAATAGACAGAAAGAGAGAAACAACTGAAAGTCAAGGACAGAGAGATAGATGAAGAGGACGATAGAGGGGAAGTGAGAAAGAGAAAGAGAGAGAGAGAGGAGTTAGAGAGAGAGAGAGAGGAGTTAGAGAGAGAGAGAGAGAGAGGAGTTAGAGAGAGAGAGAGAGGAGTTAGAGAGATAGAGAGAGAGAGAGAGAGAGAGAGGGCCAGGTGGAAGAGAACAATCTGTGATAGCTGAATAAAATAAAATCTGTGCATGTGAGCTGACCACTCTACCGTGTCAAAGCGCCATTTTAAACCAAGGTTTCCATAGCAAAATCTCCAGGGAATCGTCTGGAAATTCTATGATTGATGCAAATAATTGTTTCTTATGGCCGAGTGAAAGTTATAGCTGGTCAGGTCGATTATACATCGGACGAGTGAGGGAAACGTTCGATGGTTCGTATTTCATCACTGATGTCCATTATCGACATAAGTAAAGCTTTTATTCTTTTTATCTATCTGTCTATCTATCTATCTATCTATCTATCTATCTATCTATCTCTGTCCATTTTTCCTATGTATCTATGCATCTTTCTATCCGTCTATCTCCATTTTATCTATCTATCAATCTTGTTGTTGTTGGCACTCCGTCGGTTACGATGACGAGGGTTCCAGTTGATCCGATCAACGGAACAGCCTGCTCGTGAAATTAACGTGCTAGTGGCTGAGCACTCCACAGAAACGTGTACACTTAACGTAGTTCTCGGGGATATTCAGCGTGACACAGTGTGACAAGGCTGGCCCTTTGAAATACAGGTACAACAGAAACAGGAAGAAAGAGTGAGAGAAAGTTGTGGTGAAAGAGTACAGCAGGGTTCGTCACCACCCCCTGCCGGAGCCACGTGGAGCTTTAAGTATTTTCGCTCAGTAAACACTCACAATGCCCGGTCTGGGAATTGAAACCGTGATCCTACGACTGCGAGTCCGCTGCCCTAACCACTGGGCCATTGCGCCTCCACAACTATCAATCTATCTATCTATCATCTATCTATCTATCTATCTTATTTTCGAATAATTCAACCCTGCCGTTTTAAAAAATAAGAATACACGACATAAAAGACGGTCCTGAGTCTAATAAATATAAGGAAAAGGGGTTTGAAATACCACTGAACAAAGACCTGCTGGAATACGGGCGATATAACACTTGTAACCAACAATAACACATCCAAAATAACAGCAGCGCGGTTATGACCATACAACAAGTTCACGCAAAGATTTTGCAAAATATCAACTTATCTTATTTTTTACTTCTTTATTTTTTTTTAACACTGACCCCAAGCAGACACATAAATAAAGATATGATTCTATACGGGGTAAGATATCGATACATAAGATATATAAAAAAGGAGTATATTCGATATAATACAATACATAAATAATATTATCGCAAATTAGTTTCAATTTTATTTCAGAGGAAAATACGCAAATATCGCTGAAAAAGTAAACTTTAGCCGAAATGAATATTTATCGAAAATTAATTGAATTGAATATAAATTGTAATTTATTTCTTCAATGTCTCATCTGTGTGAGAGAGTAAGAGAGTGTGTGTATGTGTGTATGACGGCAACATTTTTTTCTGAGTTCATTGCACCGCCAATACAAAATTAAACTAATATATGTATGTGTGTGCGCGTATGTGTGAATATTTGTATATGTATGTATGCATGTATGTAGGTATATATATATATATATATATATATATATCCATATATACATATATGCATACATACATACATATATATACATGCATGCATATATATATATCTATACACATATACATGCATATGTATGTTTATATGTAATATGTATATTTCTGAATCTATCGTACCCAAAGTATTAAGTTAAACAATGTATATATACTCGCATATACGTATATATATAAATATATATACAAGTAGGCATTAATACACACACGCACACACACACACACACACACACACACACACACACACACACACAAGTCGCGCACACATATATATATATATATATGAAATTGGGGGTCTATCGAGAAATGAGGTGTCGGCAGACAAAATTTATGAAAATCCTATTTGTTGATAAGTGAAGAGCTGAGATTGACCTCTCCACTCTCAGGGTTAACAGATGTCTAATATACGGCATGATGCGGCAAGCTTTTACAGCATCTTTATCGAATTGATGCATCATCCTTAACGCTGTTTTCGTTGTTGTTGTTGATGTTGGTTTTGTATGGCTGAGATCAGTAAATGCTCTTTTTTTCTTCTTTCTTTTTTATTTGCCTTTAAAATTTCTCATTTGCTTTTTGTTTTCTTTACGGCTGTGCAACAAATCTTCTGTGCATGTGTGTGTTTATGCACACACACACACGCACACACACGTATATATATATATATATATAGATAGATAGATAGATACACACAGATGTACGTACATATATATATATGTACATATATATATAT
>NC_068988.1:43268414-43269269 GCF_001194135.2 Octopus bimaculoides | reverse complement strand
TATATATATATATATATATATATATATATATATATATATGTAAAACAAATTATATATAAGCATATGCATCTATATATACATCTACATGTATATATAGATGCATATTCGGATACAGGACGTTAGAAAAATGATAGGGAGCATAAAAACAAACGGACTTTATTTACAGACAAAAGAACGAAGACAGGAAAACAAACAAGCCACTTGGAATTGTTCCTTCATCAGCTGCCTCTATTCTAAAACTAGGAGTTTCGAAGATAAGGCAGGACGCACTCAGAATAGTTTCTTCCTGAGTAGTGGATTAACCCACTAAACAGAGGATTCCAAGGTAGCAAACACAAGCCAAGACAGGAAAACTTGGACAGTGAAATTTTGAACGCTAGTGAAATAACGAAGCTGGACAGAGAGATAGTAACTTCGTTTCGCCTTTAAGCCAGCTGGAGTGAGCAAGAGAGAAGTGACCAGAAGTTACATGTGAGCAGAGAGGAGTAGTAGAGGGAGGCAGTGGGCGACAAGAGACAGAGGAAGAGGAAGAGAGAGATATATGTATAGCAGTAAAGGGTAGAAGCAAGGGCAGCAGAAGGAAGCAGAGTGGGAGAGAGAGATATAGGTAAGAAGAAAGATAGATAGGTATAGATAGATAGATAGATAGATAGATAGATAGATAGATAGATAGATAGAGTCGCGTCAGGAATATAAAGTTGAAACTTACTTGCAAATGGACGCGTGCGTTCGATGATATAATAAACATGTAGATGTATGTATACATGCACATGCTTATATATCATTTGTTTTATTATATCATCGAACGCACGCGTCCATTTGCAAGTATATATATATATATATATATATATATAT
>NC_068988.1:43267122-43268404 GCF_001194135.2 Octopus bimaculoides | reverse complement strand
TGTATACATGCACATGCTTATATATCATTTGTTTTATTATATCATCGAACGCACGCGTCCATTTGCAAGTATATATATATATATATATATATATATGGAGATGCACTTGCATAGCAAGTGACCTGATCTGAGATCGTGTGCTGGAACGAAAACAATTGCAGCGTGGAAGGTGTTTATAAGCCATTTAAAATAACACACAAAATCCGTTAGATTCACTTCAACATTTAAATTTAATTTGTCAAAATATTTTCGTCGCTTTGAGACCGCGACCTATTCATTGACAAAATTCTGTGCTGCACAGAGTTTCAATGTAACAAATCCGCTCACAATGCTTTCGGCGGCCCAGAAGTAGAGACGACATTTGTTTGAGGTGGCATGCAGTGGGATTGAACCCGGAACCGTTTATGGTTGGGAAGCAAACATCTTACCACCCAACCACGATTGTGCTTATTGTATATTCCAAAATAAACCCATATATATTTATTAAACATATGTCTACAGGTTTGTACTTGTACTTATTCATAAGCCGTGCTGTATTAGTATACTACATCGCGATTGTAATATAACGTTTAGGTCCTGACCTCTTTTCTCCTTGTCTTGTCCACAGAATCTATACACAATAAACTCCACTTTGTCTTCCGCATCCATATCTAACCCGCTCCCCAAACCCCCATCTGCCGTTTCTTAGCTTTCTTCGTCTATCAACAGACCAATAGCTTCCTTCTTCCGGTTATTTGACCTTTCACACGTAATCATTTTCTCAACAATACCCCCACCCTCTCTCTCTGTCTGTCTCTCGCTCTGTCTCTCTGTCTCTGTCACTGTATGTGTGTGGGTGTATGCAGATGTGCCTGTCTATGCATATATATATATATATATATATATATATATATATATATATATATGCATACTACATGTGTGTATATATGTATATATGTATTTGACACTATCTCTATCTATCTATCTATCTATCTATCTATCTATCTATCTATCTATCTATATATCTATCTACTTCTGTCTCTGTCTCTGTCTGTCTGTCTCTGTCTGTCTGTCTCTCTGTCTCACTCTCGCTCTCTCTCCCTCTATCTATCTATCTATCTAAACTCCCACCTCCCAATTATAATCCCCCCCCCTCGCAACTCTCATTCGTTTCCTTTTGAGTTATTCCCAAACATTTTTCCTGCCACCTCTGTTTATTAAAAGACCATCCTCTGACCTGGGCTCTTCATTATAACTCGCCGTCATCAATGTCGCCCTTAAATCCCTTCCTTCCCCCCCCCCC
>NC_068988.1:43264694-43266511 GCF_001194135.2 Octopus bimaculoides | reverse complement strand
CAACACAGTCATCATTATCATCATCACCATCATCATCATCACCACCACCACCAACACCATCATCATCATCATCATCATCATCATCATCATCATCATCATCATCATCATCAACGTCATCATCTTCGTCACGATCATTATCATCGTCATCATCATCGTCGTCATCACCATCATCATCATCATCACCATCATCATAACCAGCAGCATGGACATGATTATCACCACCATCATCATCACCACCAACAACAATAACACTCCCCACCCATCATCATCATAATCATCGTCACCGTCGTTGCCGCCGCCGCCCCCGCCACCGTCGTCGGCATCATCGCTGCCACGTCATCGTTTCGTCGTTGTCTCCTTGCCTCCTCCATCTCCATCTCTTCCTCCGCCTCCTGCTCCTCCGTTTTCATCGTCATCATCATCATCATCATCATCATCATCATTGTTACCTCTATATCGACATAATATATCTTTATTGAAATCACATCTACCACGATCACGCAAGACAACGACGTCGACGGCCGTTACCACCACCACCACCACCACCACCGCTACTATCACTGCAACAACGACCTCAGCCATTCAACCACCCACACTGCTACTACTACTACAGCTACACAAACACTACAACCAAACCACAATCATCTTAAACACCATCGTAATTACTACAACCAATACGACAACACAAGCGTCAACACACAACACAACGCCGTCCTGAAAATCGCACACCCACCCCACTACCGCACTGACCACTACTTCTAATGCTATCACTGCCATCACAACCACCACCACCACCATCAATAGCAACCCAATCCTCACCACCACTACTGCTATACCGCTATCAACATCACCATCATAAACACCATTACCACAACCATTAGTCCTACCGCTATAATTCCTGTCCTCGCCACTACCACCACCACCACCACCACCTCCACCACCACCACTACCACATTGGAGTCAACAAGGAGTAGGGTTGGACAGCTATTTTTTAACAACCACTACAATTGTTTCCGCACAACCACGCATAGCAGTCCACCAAACACACTCTGACAGTAAACAACATGAATCTACCAGATGCTACTAAATCCAAACCAAGATGGACGGACGGATGGGATTGCTTTGAAGTCGTAGATTTTAAACTAACAGAGACAACACCAGAGAAAACGCAACCGGATCTCATCAAGCAAACAAACAATTACATAATCAAATAGCTGTATTTTCGGAGAACCACGTTGTGCGGAAACAATTGTGGTGGTTAAAAAATGACTGATCCAACTGCTCAGATTCTGTTTAAATGTGATGGGATTCTTTTACTCTTTGATCTGCTTCGGGACAATGTTAGATAGGGCAGGGCCTGTTGAAGAAATGAAATTGTGCTGCAGTGCATTTATGTGTTGTGATCCAGAATTGGGTAGGGGACGTATGGCCCGTGGTCCTAGCCTTGGATGAAATTTGAAGCTAATGTTGAGGTCGTTTGGGCAATGCTGGTCGTATATGTTCCGCATCGTACAAATGATCACTAAAGACAGAACAGTATTGTTTCTGCAGTATTTCAGCCATTTCTTTAGCATCCTGTTGTAGAATGCCGCTATCATTTATCAATAGCACAACGGGTGAAACAGTGGTCCTTTATATATATATATATAGCTCTTAGCTCTGGCATTTGAAACTCTGAGTCCTAGTATGACAACTTAATGATTGTCCTATACTATACATATATAAATTCCTCTATTTACCTAATATCGAGGTCTCATTGTTTTGTTGTCATTTATTATTTTTATTATTATTATTATTATTATTATTATTATTATTAT
>NC_068988.1:43264544-43264684 GCF_001194135.2 Octopus bimaculoides | reverse complement strand
CGGGTTCAGTCCCACTGCGTGGCACATTGAGCAAGTGTCTTCTACTATAGTTTTAGGCCGACCAAAGCTTTGTGAGTGGATTTGGTTGGCGGAAACTAAAAGAAGCCCGTCGTATATAAATATATATATATATATATATA
>NC_068988.1:43260804-43262803 GCF_001194135.2 Octopus bimaculoides | reverse complement strand
ACACACACACACACACACACACACACACAAACACACACACACACAGAGTTAGGAACACAGGTAGATACAAACATACACAAACAGACATACACAGACACACACATATATTCATATACATACAAGCAAGCATATACACGTATACAAACATACGCGCATGCACTCACACACGCACACGCATATATAGACAGACACAGATACACACATGAATATATATATATGCACACACACATATACGCTCTCACATACACATATGCAAACATACACGTATACAAAATCAGTCATACACACACATACATATACACACAAACAGAAATACACACGCGTATAGATATATTCATATAAATTCAGGCAAACACATACGCATATACAAACTTACACACACACACACACACACACACACTCCCACGAAAATATATACAAACATATACGCGTACAAATTTACATCTACACACTCAATCAAAAACGCACACAAGCCTACACACACACACATATTGCTTTGTGTGTGTTTGCCTGTGTGTGTGTGTGTGTGTGTGTGTGTGTGTGTGTGTGTGTGTTTTATACGCACTTTACCTCCCCCGGTCCTCACTCCTCAAATCCAATCCCAGCAATCCTTCCTCTCCCACCCCCTCCGTTGCTCACCCACACCCTCACCCTCACCACCACCCTATCACAGATCCACAGACTATTGTTCGGGCTGTTTTATGAGGTGGGGGTCAGTACTGAGGGGTCACTATTTGGTGTCAAGGCCCTTAAGAACGACAATAAAGCCAACACAATTTGATGGCTAATATTTCAAAAAATATATATATAAATATAAATATAAAAAATAATTATAATAATAGAGAAAGAAAGAAAGAGAGAGAGAGAGAGGGGGGAGCGAGTGAGAAACCCCTCCACCTACAGGTACATACATACAGAGTTAGGTATACACACACACACTCACACATATATACACACAGAGAGACCTACGCATTCATGTACATACACACGAGCAGTTGATGCGAGCGACATGAGTTTATCAACAAAGCGACAGTAACGCCATCTATTTGTTCCGCTGGACACAAACGAAGATAGATCAATAAATAAATAAATAAATATATAAATATATAAATAATGGGAATGGACAAACAAAATACCAAAGAATGTAAACAAATATAACAACAACGACAAGAAGAAGAAGAAGAAGAAGAAGAAGAAGAAGAAGAAGAAGAAGAAGAAGAAGAAGAAGAAGAAGAAGAAGAAGAAGAAGAAGAAGAAGAAGAAGAAGAAGAAGAACAACAACAACAACAACAACAATAATTTTTTTTACTATAGGCACAAGGCCTGAAATTTTTGGGAAGGGGAATAGTCAATTACATCGACCCAAGTGACTAGTACTTATTTAATCGACCCCGAAGGGATGAATTGTAAAGTCGATCTAGGCGGAATTTGAACTAATAACGAAACGACGGACGAAATACCACTAAGCATTTCGCCTGGCGTGTTAACGTTTCTTATTTCTTTACTGCCCACAAGGGGCTAAACATAGAGGGGACAAACAAGGACAGACAAGGGGATTAAGTCGAGTAGATCGACTCCAGTGCTTAACTGGTACTTAATTTATCGACCCCGAAAGGATGAAAGGTAAAGTCGTCCTCGGCGGAATTTGAACTCAGAACGTAACGGCAGACGAAATACCGCTAAGCATTTTACCCGGCGTGCTAACGTTTCTGCCACACTCCCCTCCCGTCGCGCCTTATATAATAATAATAATAATAATAATAATAATAATAATAATAATAATAATAATAATAATAATAATAATAATAATAATAATAATAACTGTTTCTGCTATAGGCACAAACAAGGCCTGAAATTTTGGAGGAAGGGACAAGTCGATTTCATCTTTTATCGACCTCCGAAAGGATGAAAGGCAAAGTTGACCCCTGTGGAATTCGAACTCAGAACGTAAAGACAGACGAAATGTCACTAATCATTTCGCCATCGTGTTGACTATTCT
>NC_068988.1:43257469-43258107 GCF_001194135.2 Octopus bimaculoides | reverse complement strand
GTGTGTGTGTGTGTGTGTGTGTGTGTGTGTGTGTGTGTGTGGTGAATGGGCGTGTTTAATTATAAGTTTACACAACAAGACATCGTGCGTGCCCTTAGCTACAATATTCATCACATAGAAATTGTCCCAAACCATGCAGAAAAGCTCGATTAGAAACACTAACGCCATTAGCGGACAGTTTGTGTGATGAGCGGGAAAATGGCGGAGAATCGGGTCTCTTTGACGCTCGGTCGTCTTTCTATGTCTGTGTGTTTATGAGTTAGTGTGAATGTGAGTTAGTCTGTGTGCGTGTCTGTGTGTGTGTGTGAGTATTTCTTTCTGTTTGTTTATAAACGTGTTTGTACTTTTGTATGCATGTGTAGTTGTTGTGTGTGTGTCAATGTTTGTCTGGTTATGGCGAATTAATATGTATGCATATATGTGTGTCTATAAAATATGTATATGTTTTTTTTACTTCTCTTTCTACATACAGGCACGTACATTTCCAAACATACATACTTAGACTCACATATACATAGACATGAAAAAATATATATGCACATAAAGAACACACACACACACACACTTTCACATTTATGTATATATATATATATATATATATATATATGTGTGTGTGTGTGTGTGTGTGTGTGTGTGTG
>NC_068988.1:43255918-43256683 GCF_001194135.2 Octopus bimaculoides | reverse complement strand
TATATATTTAAACACACACACATATATATACAGTCACCTATACAGATATACACATATAATTGAGGTGTATCTATCTTTATCTAGTTTAATGTGTTACTCTCAAAGACATGGATTTGTCGATGTATAGATAAAGAGGTATATAGATAGATAGATAGATAGATAGATAGATAGATAGATAGATAGATAGATAGATAGATAGATAGATAGGCGAACGGTCGAAACAGAGAAAAAACAATGAAACTGAAAGTGAAAGTAAGATGGTACTCATTATAATAATGATGCAGTGTTGAAGCAGTAGCGCCACCTACCACACTTCTGCCTTATCTATTTATTAAAAACCCTCATGCAGCTCGTCAATGTTCAGTCATGCGGAACAAGTGACCACAACTGCTTGAGGGGTGGTGAACGGTTGTAATAGGGGTGATATAGATTGACCAGCAAGCGAAGTGACACTGGAAATATAATTGATGTCAAATGAACGCTGATAGTTCCGGGTATTAGCCTTGCTTTGTTAGCATCACTCCTGCCGCCACATCTAGTCCCCCTCCACACACACCGCATGCAACTACTACTACTACTACTACTACTACTACTACTACTACTACTACCATTTACATCATTATCAACCACCACCAACATCACCAGCAATACCGCTGCCACGACGACATAGAAGACGACCACGACTACCACCACCACTACCACCGCAACCACCAGCACTACTACCGGCACCACTATCACTACCGCCGCCGCTACCACCACTACCAC
>NC_068988.1:43252374-43255706 GCF_001194135.2 Octopus bimaculoides | reverse complement strand
CACCACTACAACCACTGCCTTCACCCACACTTCCACCATCACTACCATCGCTAAAACCTTTAATATGATAAGGAATATGAAAAGCGTCACAGTAGTTACACCGGTATACTCAGCCCAGCCAACCTCACCAGCAACACCAGCGGCAGCAACAGCAACGCCAGCTGCAGTACACCAAACCTCACCACCACCACCACCACCACCACGGCTAAGTTGATTATATCGGCCCTAGTGCATCACTGGTACATATTTCATTGACCCCCGAAAGGATGAAAGGCAAAGTCGACGAAGGAAGAATTTGAAGTCAGAAAGTGAAGTTTGGGTCATTGCTGCATTTTTGTTAACTCTGTATAATCTCTGTTTCAGAAAATAATAATGGCAGACCTTCAGCTTACTCAAGGAATGAAGAGGCATGCTGTTATTGTGGTTATAAAGGCTGAGAATAGAAATTTTAAAATTTCTCGATTTTAAAAAGTTGCCAGATCGTGTGTAGGGTGTTTGTTTACCACACCGCTTAGCAACCGGTATCTGTTTGTTGGCGTTACCTAACTTAGCTGTTGGGCAACAGAGGCAACGATTTCTACGTGTAAAACCCGCCTCTATCTATCTATCTATCCATCTATCTATCTATCTATCTATCTAGCTAGCTATTTGTTTCTGTGTCGCTGTTCACATGTACACACATATATGTATGGTTGTACGTAAGTATCTATTTTTCTATCAATCACCTATCTGTCTGCCTATCAATCCACTCATTTACTCATCCGCCCATCTCCCCATCCCTCCTTCGCTCCCCCCTCTCCCTCTCTCCATCCATCCATACATCCATACATCCATCCACCAATTTTACCCATTCCATCCATTAATAGTTCTAAAACGATTCCTTTGATTTCGATTAAGCTATCTCATTTGACATCTACAGATAAAGCAGCCGCGGGTGGATAGTTGTCTTAACTTTTACATTTCGTGTGCGGGTGTGCAGAGTTCTTCATTCTCTGTATACAATGTGTGTGTGTGTGTACATATGCGTGTGAGTGAGTGTGTGTGGGTGTATATCTTCCTGTGCTCGTGTACGTTGGAATCTATACGAGCGCGTATGTGCTCTCTGTCTCTTTAGCTCCCCGCCTCCCTGCCACCCCATCACCCCGTCTCTCTCCCTGTATATATGTATATATATTCTCGTATGTGTATGTATATTAATGCATATGCATTTATTGCTATGTCTGCGTGTATATATATATATATATATATATATATACTTACATATTAATACGTATGCATATATGCATACATACATTCATACATACATATATATATGTTCGAATGCATATATGTATGCACATATATGTAACTCTCTCTCGCTATCAATCTATCGATCTCTCTATCCATATATACACACACATATATATACAGTATATATATATATACATATATATATATATATATATATATATGTGTCGAAATATTATTGATGTATGTTTATACAAAACATTTATGTATGTCAGCAATTACCACCACCACCACAACCATCGCCACTGCCACCCCCAATGCCGCCGCCGCCGCTGCTGCAGCCACCGACACCACTACCACCACTATCACAACCACCGCCACCACTAGCCACCATCGACACTATTTTCCTGTAAAACCCTCTTTACTACGAAACATGTATTCCAACAATGACCACCACCACTACCTCCCCAACTACTACCCCCACATTTAAAGACATTTTCCCCGCCTCTTTCCTCTTTGATCTATGTACTTATGCATATATACATACATATTGACACTCACTAATTCATATATACATACATACATACACACATGTACACTTAAACACACACACATATACGTTTGTGTGTGTGCATCTGTGTACATACATACTTGCGTGCATGTATGTATGTATGCATGTATATGAAATCTCAGAACTAATGTGAAAGTAGTTCGTGCGATTCCTCTTTTTCTGTCTAGGAACATATTGTATACAATGACAAGGATATCCACTGATGGCTAAAATCTATAGATATGCTCCTTTGTGTGCATGTGTGTCTCTGTGTGTGTATATGTATGTATATATATAATATATATAAATATATTAATTGTTTAAGTATATATGTATATATATATGCATGTATATTTATATATATATATATATATACGTATATTTATGTATACATGTGCATGTATATATGTACATGTAAATACATATTTATATATATGTGTGTATATCATATACATGTGTATGTATGTGTGGGTATATATATGCATCTATGTACATGTAAGTATATATATATAATATATATATAAATATACACACATCTATGTATATATATATATACATATATATGTATATTTATGTATATATGTATGTATCTATATACATGTATATATACGTATATATATGTGTGTGTGTGTAGGTGTGCGTGCGCGCGTATCTGTGTACGTGAATTTTCATACACGTATGTATAAAACAATGCTGTAATATAACTTACCAGGCGAGCAACCACCACCACTAACAACAACAACATCACCATTCACCACCACCACCACCTCAACCACTACGACTGATCCCTCCGTACTCCCCCCTCCCTTCCTTATCTCACGCCACCTACCCCTTCCCTGTCCCCTCCCCTCTTACCCCTATATTATTAATGTCCCTGAATGGTCGCTTGTGATTTATATTAATGTGATAATGAGGTTTCTCTCCGATCAAGTCGATGAGACGGCCATGTTAAACTTGGCCATTCTGGGATCATTGTATCCTACTTTCAGATTAACTTCCGACAAATTTCCCTTACTCCCCACTCATCCTTTTCTACCCCCTCCATCCCAAGTTAGATGGCGGCACGTTCGTTCGTTCGTTCGTTCGTTCGTTCGTCCGCCCTCGTATCGGCCATTACATTTTCCACCCTCCTCTTTCACGCCGTTGGATAGACTGTCACGAAGACAACCACCACCGTTCTCATCACCATCTCCACCACCACCACTACCACAATCATCACCACAACCATCCACCACCACAACAGTAAGAGTACAAATACCAGCACCGCCTCCACAAACACCGACACCACCGTATTACCAATTGTATGACCACTACCGCTACTATTACCGGCTCCAAAGCCATCAACAACAGCGCTACGAATAAAGCCATCACTACCACTACCACCACCACCACCACCAACACCATCTCCACCACCACCTCCACCACCACCACCTCCACCACCACTTCCGCCGCCACCACCAACAACAACAAAAGCTATAGCTCCATTATCAAAAGCAACACAAACTCCAACGCTAAGTGTTCATCAACGACACCTCGCTGCACTCGCCACCACCAT
>NC_068988.1:43248282-43251164 GCF_001194135.2 Octopus bimaculoides | reverse complement strand
ATACACATACTTATATATGTATATACATATATTTTTTCCCTCCGTCTTCCTTCCCTCTTGGACTTTACTCTGTCTCCTGTTTCTGAAGAAGAACTTTGCCCGAAACGTAAAATCACCTTTCTTTCCTCCCCTGAGCGTCTCCTAATACTTTGCATGTATTTAAAAGACCGAAGATCAAATTGTCAAAAGCTTAAAAGACAAGATTAGTGATTCGGCAAAAGAGACCGACAGAATAAGTACTAGGTTTACAAAGAATAAGTCCTGCGGTCGATTTGCTCGACTAAAGGCGGTGCTCCAGCAAGGCCACAGTCAAATGAATGAAAGAAATAAAAGAATAAAAGAATATATATACACACATACATACGTACATATATATACATATATATACATATATATATAAGCTGGTGCTTATTAGAAATATTACTGATGGCATAATCTGATGGCATAAACCCAAAATCCACCTCCGCTTTATAAGACTGACACTCAGACAATCAGACCGATAATCACTTGTAATTGCCTTGCTGTTAACTTCTATGTAGATTTACATCTCTGGTCCACCCATCCTAGAGATTAGATGTTACATCTACGTCATTATTATCATTCTGTTGGAGAGAGAGAGAGAGAGAGAGAGAGAGAGAGAGAGAGAGAGAGAGAGAGAGAGAGAGAGAGAGAGAGAGAGAGAGAGAGAGAAGAGCGTTACTAAACCACCACCACCACCACCACCATCACGTATATTACTTCTAATCAGACACACACACACACATTATCACCACCTACCGCTTTCTCCCTTTCTCCTCTTCCTTCCATCTTCGTTGTCCTTTTCCTCGTCCTCCTTCTCGTTCGCTTCTCCCTCTATATCCTTCTCCTCTTCGTCGATCCCTCCTCTTTTCTCCCACATCCTCCTCTTCCTCCCCCTCATCATCATCATCTTCATCATCATCATCATCATTAACACCAACAACATTAGCAGTGGCTCTAACGGCGTTCTCCATAAACCATCATCGCCAAAACCTCCGGCAATCGCCAACGTCAACATCAACATCATCACTAAACTGCTAATGAAACCACGGACCACCTCCCACCACCACCACCACCACCACCATCGCCGCCACCGCCGCCGCCACAACCACCAGTGCCGCCGCCGCCACCGCTACCAATTGTATTACCAGCGCAGTTACTTTCAACTCTACAAACATCGCCACCACAACCACCACGAAAACTACAATCCCAAACACCATCACCACCATTACCACCACCGCCACCACCTCTAAAACAAAAACATCATCATCATCATTATCACTACCACCACAACTACAACTACCACCATCACCACCACCACCACTATTACCGCTTCTATTACGTTCAACTCTATTACCGCCTATGTTACCTCGACCGCCATCACCAGCACCACCACCACCACCACAACAACAACAACAACTACAACCACCACAACAACAACTACAACCACCACCATAACAACTACAACCACCAACACCATCACCACTACGAGTGCCCACCCCCTCCGCCACCCGTTCCATCGCCATTATTTTATATTCCTATATTTATTCTGTACCTTTGACCCAATTCTCTTTTGTCTTGATTTCATTGGAATATATCATAGAATCTCTACCACCTCAACCACCGCTTTTATATCACCACCGTAACACCACTACACGGCTATACTAGCGCCGACACAACACCGTGCCGCCACACTGTCATTCTACTGGCCCAACGCAACGTTATTGTAGCAACCGTAATGCATCGCAACAACACAGCGATCGGAACTATCGCGCAACACTTCATCATACCACACTACTAATACTACTGCCAACACTGCAATGCATTCAAATACATCATAGCGCCTCAAGCTACCACTGCACCACAGCAGCAACGCTACTACTACTACTACTACTACTACTACTACTACTACTACTACTACTACTACTACCACCCCCACATCCTACGGCACCAGTAATATACTACCACCAACACTACAATATATTAACATACATCCTAGCATCAAAAGCTAGCACCTCACTGCAGCCCCGGCACCACTAATATTACAACCACCAATACCATTATACATTAGGATATTTCATACCACCACACAATTGCCACCGCAACACCAATACCACTAACACTATCGCCAATACCATACAGCATTATAATATATCATAGCATTTAAAACTACCACGGCGCCACCACTGCCACGACAGCACCACTACCTCAGCGCCACAACTACCACCTTCACCATTATCGCACGTCAAATTTATGATTTACTTCCTATCAACACTAGCGTACCACTACCGCACTACTCCCTATACTGTTTAAATCACTACCACAATACTACCACAGCGCTGCTGACAATGGTACAACCACCCCCAAACAGCACAGGCTTCTACAACCACCACGACCTCTACCAATACTATATATAACGGAATACATCATATATATAACATCACCTCTCTTAACACTCCACACCACAAGGCCAGTTCGATCGCAACACCACTGTTATGAACACCACCGCCGTCGCCAGCACTGGTACCACATTACTACAGCCAACACACCACCAGTATCCCATCGTCCACACCACATCATGCCACAACCCAACACGTTTTGTTTTATTTACTGTTCACGCAAGAATGTCTTTCTTTTAAACTAACAACCCAATGGTGAACAAACACACACATAAATTGGTATCCGTATATATACACACGTACATACATATGTACACGCATACGTACGTACAACTGTACACTCAGGCACACACATATACATATATGTATGTGCATTTCTATAAATATATACACATACACACATATATGTGTGAATGCGTATGTTTACATGCATGCGTATATATATATATATATATATATATATAT
>NC_068988.1:43244365-43247807 GCF_001194135.2 Octopus bimaculoides | reverse complement strand
ATATATATAGACGTATGCACACATGCAATGCACACACAGACGCACACACACACACACACACACACACATATATATATATATGTGTGTGTGTGTGTGTGTATGTGTGTGTGTACGTGTGTGTGTGTGTATGTATATATGTTTCTGTATGTATGTCTAGCATTACGGATTTATTAGAGAATAAATGATATGCGTGTATTCATTCATCATTTATTATTTGTCACACACACACACACACACACACACACACACACACATATATATATATATATATATATATATACACTCACATGTGTGCGTGAACGAAGAAAGGAAGGACAAAGAAAAGAGAATACGAGGGAGGCAGAGGAAAATATAAAGAGAGGGATGAGAGACAAATAGTAGGAAAAAGAGAGAAAAGTAAATACAAAGAGATAGATAACAAGAGAGGGAGAGAGAAAGATAGATAAACAGAGAGAGAGAAAGAGAAAGTGAAAGTACGAGAGAGCTTGAGATAGAGGAAACGGAAGTGAAGCGACAAAAAGAAAGATAACTCTTAATAAATCTACATGTAACTTTGTGTGCACTGATTTATTGAGAACTCGTTAGAGATGGACACAAATTCCCCGTCATGCAATTCGACGCATCGCGTTGTCGCTAGGAATACTTTTACTTAGAAAGAAGACACGTTTTCGAAAGTTTCCGAAAACTAGCGAAAAGGCCTTAGCCAAAAACAGTTCCTCCCATCTTTACCCCCAGCTGAACTCAACCCGAAACAGCTATGCACTAAATTTCCATCACATGACTTAACGCTTCGGTGGTCTTTCTCATCACTCAGTCTTCTTCGACTAGCCTCTAGCTTGGCAGCTTGGTCAGCGTAAAACAGTTCTTATACCTGGCCAAATGTCGAACTAACTGGCTGACCAGACAGAATAGATGTCACCAATGTATGTATGTATGTATGTATGTATGTATGTATGCATGTACGTATGTATGTATCTATCTATCTATCTATCTATCTATCTATCTGTCAGGCAGTCCGGCAGTCAGTCTATCTGTTTATCGAAATAGACATAGATAGATAGATAGATAGATAGATAGATAGATAGATAGATTCATATACAGTCACATAAATGTTTTGTGTGCGTATGTATGTATACGCGCGCATGCAAATAAATGTATGCACTTCTATATATAAGTGGATATATATATATATATATATATATATATATATGGAGTGTATATATATATATATGTGTGTGTGTGTATAAATGAAAGCATCTAGGCACGTATAAATATATTTTATGGACACGTGAATACATGCGCATATTTGTATATAGACGAGTATATGTGTGTGTTGAGGCGGGTTTCCTCTGTGCAGTTTGTCATGACAGTAGATCAGCTAGTGACGTGTTCAAGTGCAGATCATGACTGATTGAACCAAATCAAAACAGCCATTTCTCAAACGTTCCCTAGAGTCCGTCGTCTACATTAGCATAGAACTAAACACCTACCTTATCACGTCAGTGGTTGTGGCTATGATTCTGGCGATGGTGGTAGTAGTGGTGGTGGTGGCAAAGTTGTTGGAGTAGTGGATGTAGTGCTGATGGTTTGGTAGCAGTGCTATTGGTAGGAATGGTTGTGTCTGTGGTGTTTGAGATGCTGTTGGTGGTGACCGCGTTGGAGGTGCTGCAAGTAGCTATGATGGAGATGTTAGATTTGGCTATGGTAAATTTAAAGTAGCGTCCATGATGGAGGTATTCTTAGCGGCTATTGAGGAGGCGTTATTACTGGTTTTGGTGAAAGTATTGGTTTTGGCTACGATGGAGGTGTTGCTAGTGACTATGATGGAGGTGTTGATGGTGGGTATGGCGGAGGTGTTGGCGGTGACCACGGTTGAGGTGTTAATGGTGATGATAGCGTGATATTAATGAGAGTTGTAAAGGGTGTGTAGAGATAATGCATATGAAAACTGTGGCGATACGATGACGTGTTTATAGCCAAAGGTTGTTAGAGGAGGTACCGACAGTTGTAGTGCCAATGATGACAATGACGATGGTGGTGGCGGGGGTTGGGGCCGCGAATATATACATAAACCTGCTGCTGCTGCTGCTGCTGCTGCTGATGATGATGATGATAGTGGTGGTGGTGGTGGTGGTGATATTGGTGACTGTAGATTTGCTCTGGTCAGGATGTGAGAGGGCAATAAAATGTCAGGTTAGAGGCTAAAGGCTCCCTTCGGTCACGAATAACCATGGGATTGCACCTAGATAATTAACCTCTGAGGCACAAGTCCGAGCAAGGCTGTTTATAGAAGACCAGCAGTCGCCCATGCACACCAGCCGTCTTTCTCCACGCCTTCGATTCTATCCAAGGGGAAAAAAAAAGGCCGATACAACTTGGCACCAGTGACTTCGCAGCTCATTTCTACAGATGAGTAAACTGAAACAACGTAAAATAATGTGTCTTGCTCAAGAACACAACAAACTGCCCGGTCCGGGAATCGAACTCACTACCTCATGATTGTGAGCCCGACCTTCTAACCACTGAAACATGCGCCTTCCCCTCAGACAGATAGGTACAAAATACTCCTACCAGTAAGTGCGCTTGCTCATAAACATATACAAATACTCCCAACCACTACGCTCTCTCTCTCTCACACACACACACACACACACACACACACACACACACACACACACACTAGCTCCTGGGGTATCTTTGGACGAAATAAAATATATTTTGTTGAACTTGTTTTTAATAAAACCGAACCTCGTATCAACAACTTTGAGTATAGCTGCTTACCAACCGATGCTGGTTTGTTCATGTCCTCGTTAACTAGCGGTTCGGCAATAGACAGCGAGAGAATAAGTACCAGACTTAACACATTGGAATAAATACTATGGTCGACTATGTACGTACGAACGTATCCGTATATATGCATATATGTAAGTTTGGATGTATATATATATATATATATATATATGTATGTATAAACAGATGCATGTAGGACTACATCTACGTTTGTATGTATGAGGTAGTATCAAAAAGCTCCCGAACTAGTCCAACTGGTTACAGTCAAGCAACTGACAAAAAAATCTGGTATTGAGCAGATTATTTGCTGCAGTCCATCTTATGGACCAAGACAAAACATGTATATGATAGCACTACCAATCAGTTAAGATCAAAAGCTATGAGAACCACTGCCTGGTACTGCATCAGAGTAGTTATTATTATTATTATTGTTCAGTAGTTTTAATTTTATAACGTGCTTTCACTTCACTACCGAGCGCAGCTCTGTGCGCCTTGGGTATGTGCTGTGGTTTGCTGTGGTGCTCTTATGTTTACTGTATTGAAAGTGTTTTGCGTAGAATGTGTGCAGTACCCAGTAGTGCAATTTTCTCTTATGTTTACTGTATTGAAAGTGTTTTGCGTAGAATGTGTGCAGTACCCAGTAGTGCAATTT
>NC_068988.1:43237835-43243633 GCF_001194135.2 Octopus bimaculoides | reverse complement strand
ATTATTATTATTATTATTATTATTATTATTATTATTATTATTATTATTATTATTATTATTATTAAGGCGGCGAGCTGACAGAATCGTTAGCTGGCTAGACAAAATGCTTAGCGGTACTTCGCCCGTCAATACGTTCTGAGTTCAAATTCCAGCGAGGTCGACTTTGCCTTTCATCCTTTCGGGGTCGATAACTTAAGTACCAGTGAAACACTGGGGTCGATCTAATCGATTAGTTCCATCCCCACAAAATTTCAAGCCTTGTGCTGTTAGTAGAAAGGATTATTATTATCATTATTATTATTATTATTATTATTATTATTATTATTATTATTATTATTATTATTATTGAGTGAGCGAGCAGCGCATTCCATCAATGTGATGCTGGGGTACAAATATAGAAAGCCCAATATACTATCATGACGACACGTCTGATAAGGCTACACCAGGCACATGTGACAGAAAGATGCAGTTTTTATTATTGTGTACCCGCCTCTCGCAGATCTATGTTCAACATGGTGATTTCATATCAAGATAACCAGCTCATGACTTTTCAGGTGTTTGTAGGGTCCCAGTTAAAATTTTATTCAGATCGAGTAGCCCATCCCGTTCAAAAAGTTCTTGAATAAGTGTCGTTTAAGGATGATGAATGTAACATCCGTTTCCAAATGTGAACTATTCGAACACCAACGAATTCCTCTCAACACAGCTATGACACTCCTCCACTACTCCTGTTTGCGATTAGAGATGCATCTATTGTCAGCCACTAAGGGATATGCTTAGCTGGTTAAGGTCAAACAACTGACATGCAAATTTGTGTTATCGAACAGGATATTTGCTGTAGCTCAACTACGCCATTACAAAACGTACATGTTAATACTTCCAATCAGTGAAGATCAGAAACCTTAAGATCCACTGTCTTGTACCACATCACGGCGTATTTTGTTTTATTTATTTTTAATTAGTACGCATATTCAGGTAATTTATAACCACATTAGGTAACAGAAAAGATGATAGTCATGGCTGGAATATCTTTGATCAGAGATCTGCGAGAGCTGGGTTGACCTGAGCAACAATAAAAACTGCATCTTCCAATCACATGTTTGCATAAGCAACAAGCATGATTCCCTATAAGATAACCTCAGTGAATGGAATTGCGTGACGTTCCTGCATCGCCTTCTTTGAAGGCAATATTGAAATCAATCAACTCCTTCCGAGAATTGAAATCAGTAAACAGCTTGCCGGAACCGTATGTCTTTATAACCGATACTGACTGACCACCCAGATAATTAAATTAAATATTGTGATTAAGACACAAAACTGAAAAGATGTAAAAAATAAGGTTAAACGAAATAAAATAACTAACTAACTAGTGGGAAACAACACACAATGTCTTCTGTTCTTCATACAATCTTGTTTATTTATTTCTGGCAATCGTGTTACAAACCAATAAACTACTGCGGGAACGTTATCACTACTCCCTGATATCGCATAGTCACGTCCGTTACCCGATATAGTGCTTTTGACGGACGCTTTGATCAAGTTATATATATGTATGTATGTATGAGTGTGTGTGTGTGTGTGTGTGTGTGTGTGTGTGTGTGTGTGTGTGTGTGTGTGTGTGTGTGTGTGTGTGTGTGTGTGTGTGTGTGTGTGTGTGTGTGTGTGTGTGTGTGTGTGTGTATCATTAACTGTATGATTGAGGGTGTGTACAGACTTCTTTTTTATCTGAATTCAATTAAAGTTTAAGGTTTATAGATGTCAAAGTTACTGGAAATAGTAAGAGGGAAAAAAATTGAAATAATTAACGAAAATATTTATTTACATCCAATTACAACAACATATCCGGTCTCTGGATACTCATACACGTACACACACACATACATGCACACACACACACACACACACACACACACACACACACACACACACACACACACACACACATAGTACATACGTATATGTGTGTGTGTGTGGTGGTGTGTCTGTATATGTATGAATAGATGCAATTGTGGGTCTTTGATTGAGAAACTTGCTTCCAAACCACGTGAACTCCGGTTCAATCTCACAGCGTAACACCTTGGGTAAGAGTCTTCTACTATAGACCGGTCTAACCAAAGTCTTATCAGTGGATTTAATAGACAGAAAAGCATAGATACAAACATAATATTTATGCATGTGTTGTGTGTGGTATGTATGCATGTAAGTATGTATGTATGTATGAATGTATGTATGTACACATGTTTGTATATATGTATGTATATATGCATGTATGTATACATGTATGTATGTATATATGTATGTATGTATATATGTATTGTGTATGTATGTATGTATGTATACATGTATGCATGTATGTATGTCAGATCGCTCACGGGCGCTATTAATAACAGGTAACATAGTACAACTTGTTGCATGGTCAGGTTTTCGGTGACTAAATTGACAATCCCATCAAGCTTGCTGGTGAGGAGGGTGATTGCTGGACACTCTGCAGGACGAAAAATAAGACCTGTAAAAGGGTGGAAGAGCTCATGAGCAGTCAATGGCCATCCACCAGTATGTGTACATGTGTATGTATGCAGGTATGTATGCACGGGGACGTGGAAATACCTGGGTTGGTATCCAAGCGCGCGATTGATCCACTGGGAGTGGGTGGCCCCTCAGTTGTTGTTACATCTCTCTAGGAGAGAGAAACTCTGAAAGAAAACCAACAACACTGATAATATTCGATGATGTAGACCAGTTCTTTTTGAGTTTATGTTGTCCATGTTCAGAGAGTGGGATTGGTTTTGTGCAAATCCCTATCCCACTATATAAAAAAAAATCATCATGCGCAGCCATCGTTTGAAAAATTAAGTAAAACCTATCACAAAAATAGTTGGTTGTAGCCTTCGCTTGTGTGGGACTTTCGACCTGAGGATAGCTATACTCGAATACGAGTTTGCAGCCATCATGTATGTGTGTATGTATGTTTGTACGTACGTATGTTTGTTTGTATGTATGTATGTATGTATGTATGTATGTATGTATGTACGTATGCATAAAAGAACATAAATGTGGTTTAAAATTTACTACAGCTGTTCCGGTAGCATTTTATTGATGCATTCATAGATTACATCATAGCATTAATCCACTATTTTCAGGTAAAATTGTGTAAACATGCATAAACTGGAAAATGTGTTCTTTTAAACCTATGCCACACCTGGAACCAACGCCGAGTCGGATCTATCGTTTATATTGGATTTGATACCTATGTACGTACGTATTTGCAGATCACCACAAACAAATGACGCGGAATGGTTATTTTACCTGTGAACTGGATGTTATGGTACCCAGCCATTCGTAGCATTCTACGCCTAGAATCTAATGGATCCTATAACTAATTTAGTGCATACGTGCATGTGTGCGTGCGTTGGTGTGTGTGTGTGTGTATCCATGTATGTATACATGTACGTGTGCTTCTTTGTGTATTTGTATGTGTCTGTGGTTGCCTGACAACGAGTGTTGCTTTGCAAAAGAAACTAACAGAATAAGTCCCAAACATTCACAAAAATAAGTACCAGGGTCGGTTTGATTCATTAAACCCTTCAAGGCGGTACCCAAGCATAGCTGTAGCTCAATGACTGAAACTAATAAATGATAAAAGCTGAAATATATATATATATATGATAGAGTCAGTAGTTTACTATGTATAGGATAATAAAATGAACGACATTGATTAGCAGGGAGTCTGTATGACGAGCCAAACACTCTGTAGGTTTGTGTTTTCTGTTCAGAAGGGTCAGACATCTCCGAAATATTTAACATTCCAAAAGCAACAGGGCATAACATTCTTTTTCTTTATGCTACTATTTTCTATATTTGTTTCACATTTCGTATGTGTACACACATGCACCCACGCACATACACACACACATATGTATTCATATGCATAAATAGATATATATAAATATATATATATAATTATACATGTACATATATATATATAAAATCTATGTCTATAATGTGTGTGTATCTGTATGTATGTATGTATGTACGTATGCATTCTCTCTCTCTCTCTCTCTCTCTCTCTCTCTCTCTCTCTCTATCTATCTATCTAGAGATGCGGGGACAGACAGAGAAATAGATAGATAGATAGATACATACATACATACATACATACATACATACATACATACATACATACATATACATACATACATAAATACATAGACGTAGTGTATTTGAGCCGCTCCAACGGCCAGTTACTTTTCAGTTCTCTCAGTGGGCGCCTCTTTTTCAGAGTAACTTGTTATTGAACCGACATCAGAGTGGTACGACAAACTACCACTCTGATATGGTATTGAATACCCTTTCTTCAGATTACTACCCGACATTTGCATACACACACACACACACACACACACACACACACACATTTTTGCATTATATATATATATGGCTGTATGGTAAGATGTACTTCCGAGCCACATGTCTCTAAATTCAGTCTCACTGCGTGACAGCATGAGCAAGAGTCCTTTGATAGCCTCAGGCCGTCCAAGGTCTTGTGAGTGAGAACTGAAATATATACATACATGCATATATACATACATACTTATATACATACACACACATATGTATGTATTTTGTGTGTATATATACACACACATGTACGCACACGTTTGAGTGTATTAGTGTGTGTATATACACGAAAGTCAAATACAATAATTTTTAAGAAATATGCTAAATAAATGTGTATTTTGTTATTATCGGCTTGAAAAGAGACTCTTGAGTGTCTGTTATAACTATTCTGTATGAATAACATAAACTGATTTATTCATAACTGTACTGTATTTGGTATTTTGTAGAGCACGGACAGAAGCCCATCCTTCGTGTTAAATCATTAAACACAAATTCGCACCTACGTAAAGACACACAGACAGTGGCACAAATACAATGCAACACACACAGAGATGTTTGCGAGCGTTTTCGAAAGACGAAAAACGCTGATGATTTTTGTGATCGAAAGTGATTTCGGTCGCTGGAGATAGTTTATGAGACATTCATAAAGGGATCAACTGGAACACTCACTCTCATAACTAATGGAGTACAGGTTAGGTAATACTCCATTAGGCGCAGGAGTGGCTGTGTGGTAAGTAGCTTGCTTACGAACCACTTGGTTCCGGGTTCAGTCCCATTGTGTGGAACCTTGGGAAATTTTCTTCTACTATAACCTCGGGCCGACCAAAGCCTTGTGAGTGGATTTGGTGGACGGAAACGGAAAGAAGCCCGTCGTATATATGTATATATGTATATATACATATATATGTGTGTGTGTGTGTGTGTGTGTGTGTGTGTGTATGTTTGTGTGTCTATGTTTGTCCCCCCATCACATATATATATATGTATGTGTGTGTATGTGTTTGCGTGTTTGTCCCCTCCAACATCGCTTGACAACCGATGCTGGTGTGTTTATGTCCCTGTAACTTAGCGGTTTGGCAAAAGAGACTGATAGAATAAGTACTAGGCTTATAAAGAATAAGTCCTGAGATCCATTTGCTCGACAAAAGGTGGTGCTCCAGCATGGCCATAGTCAAATGACTGAAACAAGTAAAAGAGTTAAAGCAGCATAGGTTAGAGCGCTTAGGGATTCGTATGTGGTGAGGTTAATTACCTCATGACTCGAGATCAATACGAGAAGCTAGTCAGAACAGCGGCACTTTACATGAGCTTTTCTTCAGGTGCTCTCTCTCTCTCTCTCTCTCTCTCTCTATCGCTATCTTTATCTATCTATCTCTCTCTCTCTCTATCGCTATCTTTAT
>NC_068988.1:43234320-43237051 GCF_001194135.2 Octopus bimaculoides | reverse complement strand
TATATATATATATATATGTATGTATGTCTGTATGAATATGCATAATTAAAATGTGTATATCATTTGTGTGTACAAGTATGTATGTGCTTGTATCTATGTGTCCGTCTTTGTGTGTCTTTACGTGGGTGTGTATCTGTAGGTGTGTATCTGTAGGTGTGTATCTGTGCTTCATGATTTAGTATGAAGGAAGGTGTTTTGCCCATAGACTTCATAATACCAATACAGTGAGTTTATGAATAAATCTGTTTATATGAATCGTATTGAATTATTTTAATAGACAGCGAGGAGTCAATTTTCACACCGACAATTATTAAATACATGTTTATTAAACATTTTGTTTAGAACTTCCGTGTATATTTCTAGACATGCACAAACAAACAAATATTAATACATACATTCATATTTAATATGCACAAACATATACACACATATACGCACATGCGTACATATATGCACACATTTTTGTTTGTACGTTTTTATTAGTTCATTTCCAGCCTGTTTCGTAGGATTTTTTCCACACCTTATTTCTGTTCAGTGGCACACACACACACACACACACACACACACACAATCGACTTAATCCGTTTGTCTGTCCTTGTTTGCCCCCTCTGTGTGTAGCCCCTTGTGGGTAGTAAAGAAATAACACACACACACACACACACACACACATACAGACGCGCGCGCGTGCGGTATACACACGTGTAGGTACATCTCTTTCTCCCTCTCTCTCTCTAAAACCAAATTAAGCAAACAATTGATTAGTTGGTTGAATATTTAACCAATTGACTAATAATAAATGAGTGGAATTGAACCAATGCGTGTGTTATTAATATTGGTATATTCTTCTTTCTTTCTTTCTTGCCTTTAACCCTCCAATGCGGAGTAAAGGCCACTTATAATTGAATTCCATGTCGCATAATTTTTCGCTTCTGTACTTATACTCTGCCATGAATGTCCCCCTTTCTCTAGTTCCTTTTGTGTTGATCTACGCCACGAGTTCTTAGGCCTACCCCTCTTTCTATATCCATCCGGATTCCACTGTAAAGCACTTTTCGCTACATTTGGTGTGTCCTTTCTAATTTTGCTACCAATCTACTTCCACTTTTTCTTAAATATTTACTCTCTAATCGAAACTTGATTCGTTCTTTGCCATAGCTACATATTGCTTATGTGTTCTGGCCATCTGATTTTAAGTATACTACGAAAGCGCCTGTCGATCTGGGCGGATTTTGAACTCTGAACGAAACGACAGACGAAATACTTAGCGATATTTCGTCTGTCTTTATGTTCTGAGTTCAAATTCCGCCAAGGTCAACTTTGTCTTTCATCCTTTCGTGGTCGATTTGGGGTTGATCTAAGCGACTGGCCTTCTCCCCCAAAATTTCGGGCTTTGTGCTTAGAGTAGAAAAGAATATTGTCCTAGTAACGCTTATTCCACCACCACTCCTCACACAGTAAACATCTTTTGTGGTAAGAACCTTATAATATTACGATGTTTTATTCCCTAACGTGTTCTTGAAATAGTTTTATGTCTTTTTGTATCTTATACAGTATTATGTAAATTTATAAACTGTTGTTTTTATGTATAAAAGTGAGTGTGTTGCTTGTTCTCTGTTGTACTCTTGTGCTTTTTATTTTTTTTAAATAAGAAAAAAATCCGGATAAACACAAGCTCACTTGATATCGAATTCAACAGGAAAAGTAATTTCGCATAAAGGGATTTCACGTTACGGCCAGATTTTCAAGAATGCATTGCTACCGTAAAGCGAGGGATTCCTGTATATACGTATCTACATACAAATATGTGTGTGTGTGTGTGTCTCTCTCTCTCTCTCTTTCTCTCTCTCACTCTCTCTATCTCCATCTCACTCTGCGCGCGCGCGGCGTAACGGAACAGGAATAAGCTCGAAATAAAATAGAATCAGGTAGGAAGTGAAATAACAAAATAAATAAATGAATAAATAAGCAAATAAATAAACAAACAAATAAATAAATAAAAACCCTATACATCAGCGTATGTGCGTGACCTAGACATACTTACAATGTCTTTTCTATAATACACCTTGTCTTTTGTATCCATCCTCCCCCGCATTCAAAGTAACTTCATAGCTTTGATAACAGACATCCGGTCTGCGACTATTCCAGGAATTCTGACTTTCTGTAAAATCCTTTCCTACTTATTTTTCTGCGACGTTCTATTCCAAACTTACTTCCATCATTTCACATCTCCAAATGTCACGCCACGCCAATGAGCCAATAAGGGATCCTTTACGTGATCGTTCGACCAGCTAGAAATAGCAGCGAATTACATTCGGTAATGTATTCTTAGAATGCGCTATGTCCGAAATATAAGCGGTATGGTAACCACAGAAACGCTTACGTGTATACGTACACACACACATACACACACACACACGCACACACACACACACACACGCACACGCGCACACACACGCACACGCACACACACATATATGTATGTATGTATATATGTATGTATGTATGAATGTGTGTGTATGTGTTTGTGTGTTTGTCACCCGCCAGCATCGCTTGACAACCGATGCTGGTGTGTTTACGTCCTCGTAACATAGCGGTTCGGCAATAAAGACCGATAGAATAAGTACTATGCTTACAAAGAATAAGTCCTGGGGTCGATTTGCTCGATTAAAGGCGGTGCTCCAGAATGGCCGCAGTCAAATGACTGAAACACGTAAAAAATAAAAGAATATAT
>NC_068988.1:43233554-43234269 GCF_001194135.2 Octopus bimaculoides | reverse complement strand
ATATAATATTTTTGGACTAAGGGGTATATGTCGATTAGTGTGCTGAAGTGTTGAGTAGAGCACTGGTACAGTTTGGGCTACCTGGTGTCACCCACAGTCGGGGTAGGTTTCCGTTGGATCCACTTCAGGAATACCGCAGTGTTAGCTGAGATGATAATAATAATAATAATAATAATAATAATAATAATAATAATAATAATAATAATAATAATTTCTTAGGTAATGAGAAGATGTATTTGATATTAATCATTATTTTGTACAACGGTCGTTTCGATCCATCCTGTTATTGTCCCTTATGGGTGGGACTCCTTTCAACATGTATTGCATCGATTTTGCAGTCTGGGTCTCCTCAGGTACATCTTTAGCGAGAAACAAACCTTTATGTATAGATGTACCTGAGGTCTCCTCAAGTACATCTATACATAAAGGTTTGCAATGTCCTGTACCCAGATATGCACCTATACAGGTAGACGTAGGTATGCACATACCTGTACGTATATATGCATATACTCATTTATTGTTTGTTATATATATAAAACGTAGACAAAAAAATAATAATAACCAGAGTACAGAACACACACAGGCCACATAGAGAACATTTTCCTTCATCAGCTACCCCCATTCTAACACAGGCGTTTCGACGAGTAGGGCAGGACGCATCGTTAAAATGGCGTTTCGAAGAGTAGGGCAATATATACATATATATACATATATA
>NC_068988.1:43230320-43231290 GCF_001194135.2 Octopus bimaculoides | reverse complement strand
TTTATCGTGCAGTTACTGTTAATACTTCATATAGAGAATTAACATTGCTTGTTTTCACCTTTTCAATATCAGTGAAGAATGTCACTGGAAAAGAAGATATAAGGTTTGCCAGATTTGTCTCTCTCACCAAGGTCATCAGCTGTCGAACGCCGACGAAGGGAAATAACCCTGAAATCCGGATACGTTCGTGCTGCTGGTCGAGGTGAGAGGGATAACTCCCTTGGCAAACAGGACACAGTCGTGTGTCGATAAGCCAGCTGGAGGAGATGTCCTCCTGGGGCTAAAAGCAACAGTAACATCCACCCCTAGGGGTCAGCCACACTTAAGTGGCAATATACTACACTATATATATATGTATATACATATTTGTGTATGTATGTATGTATGTATGTATGTATGTATGCGTGTGTACGTCTGTGTATATGTATGGGTGTATGCATGTGTGTACGTGTATATGTGCGGGCGCACGCACGTATTTATTAAGTATGCGTGTTAGTGTGAGTGCATGTTTATGTATGTATGTATATTATAACAAACACGTCATATAGCAGATGCCTTATTTTGTGACCAGCAAAACTATTGAAAGACATAAAGTCTCGTATTGTCTAAACCGATTGTTTAATAAATTAGCAAAATGTTTTTAACAATGGTTTTGCAGAAATGTAAACAGCAATCTTTAATAATTAACCTATTAATTTACTTATTTGTTATTATAGCACAATGCCGCTATTTAACAAGTCCCCGAGTTTGTGACCAACGAAGCGTTTGAAGACATAAAGCCTTGCTGTCTTTAAACTGCTAGCTTTAGTAAGTTAACTGAATGTTTTTAACAATGGTGTGGAGAAATGTAAACAGTAATTGGTAATGATTAACCCATTTCAAAGCATTTACTTTCTGTCTCCGGTAAATTTTCTCTGCTTGTTTATGTAATTTATGTATTGTCCCATCGTCTGCGTATTTCTCTGTTTTT
>NC_068988.1:43229839-43230310 GCF_001194135.2 Octopus bimaculoides | reverse complement strand
TATATATTTATATATATATATATTATTTTATTCTTTTACTTATTTCAGTCATTTTGACTGCAGCCATACTGGAGCACTGTTATTTTTGTAAGCCTAGTACTTATTCTATCTATGTCTTTTGCCGAACCGCTTGGTTTCTGTTCTGTGCAGCTTTGATTCATATCCTGCCTCCCCTCATTAGCAAAAACCGTTGTAAGTTTTGAGAAGTTCTCAAACAAGAAAACGCCCAAGGATTTAAACTATATATGACGTGCATAATTATGTACATCTGCACGTGTCTCTGGATGTCTGCTTACTACAAACAAAGTAACCCTCCCCTATGGATGCACCCACTGACAAAATTTACCTAAAGGTCATCTTAGGTCAAATCTGCATTCCTTTACAGTAATCTCACCTTTTAAAAGTTTTATTTTTATCCTTTTAATCCCCACTCTTATGTGTTATTTCATTCGATAAATAAAGAATATATGC
>NC_068988.1:43226188-43229201 GCF_001194135.2 Octopus bimaculoides | reverse complement strand
TGTGTGTGTGTGTGTGTGTGTGTGTGTGTGTGTGTGTGTGTGTGTGTGTGTATGCGTGCGTGTGTGTGTGTGCTTGTGTGCGTGTGTGTGCGTGTGTGAGCGAGGGACAGAGAGGAGAGAGAAAATGTGAAGACATTGTGTACATATACTTACATATATAGACACACACATATATGTATGTATGTAAAATGTATGTGTGTGCATGGTTGTGTATATGTATGTATGTATGTATGCGGGAAATCGAGAACATATTTTCTTTGAAACGTAGAGTAATGTCACGATTGCTTGCTAATCTTTAATTCATTTTGTTGAGAATTCTTCATTTTTCCTTATTCATTCCTGATGTTTTGGTTTGAAAAATCTCTCTAAATCTATTAATGAATTAACGCTTCTAGATTTTTCACGACCGCATTATGTAAATGAAGAGTTGGTAAATGACGAGTTGCTAGTTCACTTTGCAGTCTGTCTCAAAAGATCATCGGAATAATGCCATAACTTATAAAATCATCAGCACCCTATTGTAAAATTATACAGCTCTTGTAGATTTCATATTTTATTTTACGAATCTGTGCATAACCTGTGGTTTATATTTTGCAGATATTCTGTATTTATTCTTCTCATTTTTCGTGGAATTCTCTATAAAATGGTAGCACTGACAAGTAAAGTTTCTCTACCATATTTGATCTTGTGTACTGTCTTGAAATGAATTGCGATAGATTTACGTTTTGAACGAATGTCTAACCGACTTGAATGTTCATACTTTTGTTTCCTACCAAAAATATAATAAAACTGAATACAATATGCGTCACACCGAATGCTAAACTCATAGAAAATATGAATTTATGAAAATAAAAACCTTCCTTATCAACATGAAACTATAAACAAGCAAATTACAGGATATAATTCAAAAATTTGTTAATGTAAGCATGAAACCTGCAATTTCTCACTGAAACTGTTACATCTGGCAAACAAATACGTTCATATCACCAGTTTAAAATGAATACAAGAAACATGGACGAACTTTAAAACATGTAATTAGTACTAACTTACCCTTTTGTTTACGATCTTTAAGAATATTTGTATATACTGTATACACATACGCGTATACATGCGCGTGCGCTTACATATACATACATCTGTGTGTATCTAGATATACAAACCAACGATAGAGTTTCAACGAAGTCGTTCAGAACGTTAAAAAATCTGTCAAATCGTCTTAAGGTTGCAATCTATAGTGTAAATAACGGACAGATTGGGTAACAGTTCTATCTATATTATATCTGAATTAATTCTCGATGGTCACGGTTGGAACGCTCTTGTGTTGGGTTTGCTAATCAGAGATGACCTGTGGTTAAGCAACAACAACAACAGCAGCCATAAAAAACATGTATAATTAACAAACTAGGAGATATAGCGAGAATTTCTAAGTGCTTGCCTTATTTAGTTTTGGCCGTGCATATTCTGAGCTGAAATCCTGCCCACTTTATTCTTTCGTGGAGTTCGATAAAATCAGTACCAGTGATATATGGAGAGAGAAAACAGTCAACTGAAAATGTCCATCCAAATGAATTGGTAAATAAATAAATAGATGAATGAATAAATAAATAAATAAATAAATAAATAAATAAATAAATAGCAACATGTATTTAAAGCTGAGAACAAAATCAATTTTGAAATATATTCAAAATGGCTGCGTGCTTAAGAAGCTTACTTTGGAGCAACATGATTTTGGATTGAGTCCCACGGCGCTGCACCTTGGGTAAGTTTCTTCGACCATAGTCTAGGGACAACTAATGACTTGTGAGTGAATTCGGTTGACGGAAACTGTATGTAAACTTGTAAACTTGTCGTATATACATATATCCGCGCGCGCGTGTGTGTGTGTGAGAGAGAGAGAGAGAGAGCCTTTGTGGTCGTGTTTGACCACTACTTGACGACCAGTGTTGGTTTGTTTACGTCCTCATGACTTAGTGATGTAGCAAGAAAAGAAAATTAGATTAAATCTCATACTTATCAGAGATAACTGCTGGGACTGATAATTTATTTGACTAAACCCTACAAGGCGGTGCCCCAGCATGGCCGCAGGCCAACAACTAAAGCAAGTAAAAGACAAAAATACCAAAACCTAATATATAAATTTTTACAAGTTCATTTGAAATTCAAAGAAAAAAATGTGAATTCTAAAACGGATCTCTCTCTCTCACACACACACACACACGCACACACGCACGCACACACACAAACACACACACACATATACTTGCACATATTCATACACTCATGTGTGTGTGTGTGTGTGTGTGTGTGTGTGTGTGTGTGTGTGAATTTCTATTTCAAATCCCATCAACACTGACTTTAGCATTTATCCTCCTGGTACCAACAAATTAAGAAACCGCTATGTATTGAACTAAACTGCATTCGATCAAAATGCCTGTTCCATCTACCCCAAAATCTTGAAGCCCTGATTACTGGAATTTCAATCCAAGTTGAAATTCCAGTAAACCTCATTTCAATTCATTAAATTTTCAGACTAAATACAGAGAACCGAATACAGAGTGCATGTGTACCAATGGAAGAAGTGGAGTGGAAGGTGGGGTAGTGCTTTATCTAATATTCTCTTGCTTTATTTTTTCTAAGAATAAGCCGTTTATCATTAGTTTTTTTTCTTCCTCTCTTGTTCTGCTTTTATTTCCCTTTTCGTACGTTCGCTATTCTGCTTTCTTTTTCTACTGTTTACTTTCTCGCATTCTTTCTCGTATTTCATTCTCTCAATCCTTTCGTAATTTCCATCTTTCATACTCTCATTCTACGCTTCTTTTTCTTTTTTTTTCTTTCTTTCTCTTTAATGTTTAGCCTTTCATATTTCCTGATCTCTCCCTCTCTCTTTAACCATACATAAATATATACATGTGTGTGTATGTGTGTGTATGTGTGTGTGTGTGTGTGTGTGTGTATGCATCTATCTATCTATCTATCTATCTATCTATCTATCTATCTATCTATCTATCTATCT
>NC_068988.1:43220510-43223694 GCF_001194135.2 Octopus bimaculoides | reverse complement strand
CCTCAATACCATGAATTCGGATCACCTCGAAACGAAGTAATTTGCTGGTCGGGGACGTATATGAAAATAGAGTAAAGTCTATTTGATAATGTGATGGGGTGTAGCATATGTGACAGAAAATTAAATTTTCCAAAGCTACTTTCTTTCGCCCCACAAATCCTCGATAACCCACTTCTGTTACATCACAACGTCTCTGCCAGTGGCGATTTCTGCAATACTCTGCCTGCTCTTGATATTTGGTAAGCTTCCTTCCACGAGTTTCCTGCATGTGTTCCTCCCAGGGTGCAGTCAGTTTCCATATTATCACCTGTTTGTTGAAATTAGAGAAGTTCAATTTGTCTTGGAGGATTGCTTTTCGGCACGATGTGATCTGGAAACTTTAATCTTTCCACAAGATCAACTCTCAGTGGTGGAAAGTATGCCGGACAGTTGTTGAAGTTTCAGTCAAACTGAGAAAAGTGATGACCTCATTCCTAGAGTAGTATTTACTGGATTGAGGGGCTGTCATTATCGTCTTCGCAACCGGTCTGAGTACCCGGTCATACCAGATGCTCAAGACCCTGAAAAGGTGAATGCAAGCTGTACGTTACATAGCTAACACGGAGTATTGCTGAAGTGGATAGGAACTTAAACTCCAACTTCTTACACAAGCATTCGCCATCTTTCTCTTGAGGAAAGTCACTTAATTTGCCTTAATAAGTTCACTGGAACGACAAACACCTATGAAATCAAGCGTGCGAATGTCGTTATTACGTAAGGTATGGGTGTTTCGAAACAATTTTTGCAATAAGATTTTACACAATTACTTTGTCCTTTCTTTTTCTTTATTCTATCATTTGTAGTTAGTACTTCATGTAAATATACATTTCAAGAATGCTGTAGTTTATCTGTCTTTCTACAGTTCTTTTTTTCATTCTTTCTTTCGTTCTGTCTTTCTTACTTTCTCTCTTTCTTTCTTTCATTCGTTATTTGTTTCTTTCTCTCTTTCTCTGTATATATTTAAAAGAATAAAAGAATATATACATACATACATAAATACATACATATATACATATATAGGGAGAGAAGCACAGGGAAAGAAACAGATCGATTGCTCGATCGATCGATCGATCGATAGATAGATAGATAGATAGATAGATAGATAGATAGATAGATTGATTGATTTATAAAAATTGGCCGGCTGGTAAAGAAAAGAACTACTACAGTCTAAATCGAGAACTCAAAGCAATGGATGTTTATTTGGTAAGACACAGATTTCGCAAATATGTTTCTTTCTACAAAGTCAACGTTGCATAAAAATTCTGCTTTTAATATACAACCAATAAAACAATATGACATTATGTAACGCAATATATATTATATATTACGTACTTTGGGAAAACATTTTCAATTCTCTCATGACTTCTTGTAAGAAATTGTATTTGCAAATATGTACAATGTTTTGTTTATCTTCGATGGCAAATAGTTTAATGATATAGTGTGTTTGAACTGCGAATACACTATTTTAAGGCCATTAGCACCGTTTGAAGAACACACACCATTCTAGTCACACTTATTTTAGTATTGGTTCTAAAAATTTTTATGCAGTTGTTTTGACCTAATAGATCTTTGATGAAATACTTTCGAATCATGATAATCACCTCTTTCACTTAAATAGTTTATATGGGACTATATTATTCAATCTCTCTTTCTTGTTTAAGATGTATGATCTGATGACTTGGTTGCTATTTCTAGCTTTCAAATGATTGTCTCTATTGCATTATTCTGCAGTATAAAATATGAAGAATTTATGTAATGTCTTAGCTCAACAGCTGTTTCAGGAAACCAGGTGTTATGTGATATTCATAATTTGCTTGTTAAATATGTAAAAAGTCATGAGTATGCAACCGGTAGCCATTCACATTAAGATACTAGAATAAATTCGGTTCCCTTTGACAAAGGATTGAGAAATGCGGTTCGTTTAGTTATGCTAGCAAATATATTTGTTATTTTGCTTATATTTGCTAGCACTACTAAACGAGGTTAATTTGAAAATTGTCTCTTGTTGAGGGGAACTGGACTTAAGGGATACTGTAGTATATTTATGTAATTGGTCAGCGGTCGCATATTCATGACGTATTGCGTATATGACCAGCGAATTATGATTATTACGTAACTCCTGGCTTCATGAAACAGCTCTCCAGTTAAGACTTTTCATAATTTCTTTATTTTTTATTCATTGTGCACCATGGATACACACACACACACACACACGCACACATACGCACACACATATATATATATACATATACATGTACATATACATATATATATATATATATATATATATATATATATATATATATATTATGTATGTATGTATGTATGTATGTATGTATGTATTTATGTGTTTATCTACATTACAACTTCATTCTTTCTCCCTTTCTCCCTTTCTCTCTCACGATATATATAAATAACACTATAGTATTAAAATGGATCTTTACATAAACTCCAACCTTTTCATCCAGGACCGGCGCCTCTGCATCGAAAGTTAGCTAGCTATGAGAACAATCTTTATCGAGCTTTTACAGAGATAGAAAGGCCCGAGTCTTTAATAGAAGACACTCGCCCATGCGCAGTGTGACTCAGCCCGATACCATATAAGAACGCATCCGTGTCTGCGCGCACACACACATACATAACCACACACACACATAACAACACACACACATAACCACACACATACACACAAATACATACATATGCACACATACTAACATATATACACATTAATACATACATCCATGCATGTCTGCATGTATATATGGTTACAGCGAATTCTATCACTTACTTTGCCTTTCATAAGCTCCCTACTTCAGGATTTCATTTGTTTCTATACTTTTTAGCCTTTTATTTCGGTGTCTAATTCCCCTTCCCTTACCTTTCTTTGTGTTTATTACTGACACCAGACATTAAGCCCTTGCTTGGCAGTTGTTAACGATGGTGCCAAAGATGGTACCTTTCATTGCCAGTAAGTGTGTGTTTGTAGACTTGAATATCCGTTTATTCGCGCGCGCGTTCATGTGTGTGTGCGTGCGTGTGCGAGTGTATGCGCGTGGGTGTGTGTGTATACATATATATATGTATATGGGTAATTACATACATACATATATATACATGTATATATATATATATATATATATAT
>NC_068988.1:43218245-43219437 GCF_001194135.2 Octopus bimaculoides | reverse complement strand
ATATATATATATATATATATATATATGTGTGTGTGTGTGTGTGTGTGTGTGTGTATGTATTCTTTTACTTGTTTCAGTCATTTGACTGCGGCTACGCTGGAGCACCGCCTTTAGTCAAACAAATCGACCCCAGGGCTTATTCTTTGTAACCCTAGTACTTATTCTATCTGTTACTTGGGCCGAACCGCTAGGTTACGGGGACCTAAACACGCCAACATCAGCTGTCAAGCAATGGTGCAGGGGACAAACAGACACACACAAATACACACACACACATACACACACACGCATATATGAAGGGCCGGCCTTAGGAGGTGTGGGGCCCAATAGGGAACAATTTCGGTCGGCTCCGAGTTCCCAGTGAAGTTGCACCAAGGTCTTTAGAATCATAAGAACACAAAAATATACTCCTTTGCCGTATTTTAGGAACCGAGATTAGTTGATAGCACACGAAAAAATACAAAAAAAAAAACGAGGAAAAAATAACTCCAAGGTGAGGGGAGGAAATTTCTGATGGTCCACTCTACCCCATCCCCTTCCGATTTGCGTGGAAAAATTCATTTGCAGCATATTACATAAGATTAGTTGATAGCACAAGAAAAAAATAAACAAGGAAAAAACATTATCTCCCGCCGAAACCGAGCTGTATGTTAAACTATAAATTTACCAAACATTTTCACCATCAACTAGCGAAACTACATCTAAACTACGCTTTTTAGAAATATTCTGGCAAAAATTGGGAAGAAATTTATCAAGATCCCAAAGAAACTTTTGTCTGTTTCATGATGCTGCGCTAAAAGAGATATACATAAAATGCAAATTAATAATTGGAATTTTTCGGAAACTGGTTATATACTTACCTTTTATTTTTTCCTATAACCTCTGTTGTAGAAAACACAGTCTTGTCTCTGTGGCAAGAAAATTTATAAATTTCAGGGTCAGTACTCTGGTTCTGTATTTGGGTCCGTCTCCAGACTTTGATACTTAGGGTGGCTTCAAAACAATGTGCGTGGGCACTGAAATTCGCGCAAAAATTCTAAGACAGAGTATTGCGGTAAGCGTAACAATTTCTGGATCTAGTTTTTTCCATTTGCAAAATATGCATTTTTTAAACGGAAGTAAAAAATCTGAAAATCGGCTATGATAATGTAACCTCATTGCTTTGAAGGTATGATGTTGCAGAGAAAAAAAA
>NC_068988.1:43217902-43218221 GCF_001194135.2 Octopus bimaculoides | reverse complement strand
TTTTTTTTTTTTTTAGCCAATAGCGAGACAGAAATTTTCTGCGTTTAGCGGAGTGGTGTCAACTTTAAGGTTGTACCCTGTGAAATTTATAGTTTAGCGTCTGACCTGTTTATTGTAGGTTTCTAAATAAACATGCATCATCTTACTGTTTCATTTGTCTCTTCATTGATTGTATGCGTTTACTTTATGCGTATTTCAGTATTATGTATACCTGTCATGTATTTGTGTACATCATTAATATATAAGTGCATGTATGTGTGTATGTGTGTGTGTGTGTGTGCGTGTGTGTGTGTGCGTGTGTGTGTGCGTGTGTGTGTGT
>NC_068988.1:43217026-43217841 GCF_001194135.2 Octopus bimaculoides | reverse complement strand
GTGTATGTGTGTGTGTGTGTGTGTGTGTGTGTGTGAAAAGGGGGCCTCTGTCTCCAAAACTCTAAAGTTGAGTAACGTTTTCATTCTTGGATTTGTAAACTACGATAAGAATAACACTGGTCAACAAAGAATTTGTTCTAAGGAAAAAATACCTGTATTTCATATGCTTTTGCATGCAGAATTCAAAAATAATGTCATGATCTGTATCACCCATAGTTTCTCTATTCTACGATATCCCACTCAGTTCCTCTTGCGTGGGCTAAATTTCAGTTAAACTGTTGAAATGTGAAGCTAACGGTTTAAGAAATACTCCTTGTTTAAAGTTTTATGAATAGAATTTATCTAGCGAAATCATAAATCCAGTTATCTGAGACAATGGATCCAAAAATTATATGAAATGAAAAATATGTAAAAATACTAACACACAGAAAAAAACTAACACACAGAAGCACAGAAAAATATGTAATATACAAACACAGAAAAATTAAAACAAAACACGCGGGTGAAAAGAATCTCGTGGTGTGAAGAATCAAGTCAGAAAAATCAACACAGACAGCGGCGGTTGCCATGGTGACATGCTGCTAATGCCACGCTGTCTGTTGATTGGCTAAAATCACCCAAATTTCTCAACTTTAATTCCAAATAATAGATTCTTTAATTTACGAGATAAAGTGATTGGTTGATCGTAATCAAAATTCAGAGTTGCATTCATACACCAAAATTGAAAGTAATCTGAGCAAAATTAAGTGGGGCGCATTTTGCAAATGGGAAAAGGCTAGATCCCAATTTCTTAAAATTTATGTATATTTGAATTA
>NC_068988.1:43211874-43216195 GCF_001194135.2 Octopus bimaculoides | reverse complement strand
TTTTTTTTTTTTTTTTTTTTGTTAAAAGTAGTTTTCACCTGTGAGGTACTGCATTCTTCCAAGAGTGAATAACGCAAATTCACAAACGGGAGAGGCTGAAATTCTAACAGGGGAGGAGGGGGCTAAGCACAACATAGCTCCACCATGTCTACGTGTCGCTAAGGACAAGAAATATGCAGAAGGTAGAGCCAGACGTGCGGTGACCACACCTGCTCTCCATCCAAGTAAAGCCAAAGGTGTCTCAACCTTAACGCGAATTTTCGCATCCTCAGCTAAGGCATCCCTAATCCACCCTTTAGTGGTTTCTGGCAGCAAACAGAGCGCTTCACGAGTGACTTTCCTCCCTTCCACAAAAAGCGGAAAAGGATTCTTTCCAACTTGTTCAGCCACAAATCGGGGCAAGGCACTACGGTCAGACGGTAGGTGATAACCGATGCTATAAACATCTGCATCACCTCCGCCTTTCCTAGCAAGGATAACGCCCGCCCAGACCAGGTCTGGGTTAGAGCAGTCACCCTGCTGGTCACCTCGCTCCAATTTTTCTCTGTCTGGAGGCCTGGCCCCAACCAGACTCCAAGCAGCTTAACAGGACCTTCCGTCCAACGCCCAACGACGTTATTGGACGGCATCGGCTTGCCCCTCCAGGTGCCGAGTTGCAAACCGATCGACTTGTCCTTGTTAATCTTTACTCCTACCACCGCCTCGTAAATTTTGATAGCCTCTTCCACCATTGGAAACTGGCCCTCATCCGTCACGCTGATGGTGATGTCATCCGCATACGCCGTAGCTCCTCTTCCACACCATAGATCATGCAGTGCGCCCTCTATCGCCTCCAACTTCCACAGCAATGGCTCGAAGCTACGTACCACACGGCCGAGCCTGTTTGTAGGTAGGTGTGTAAAATCTGTGTAGGTATGGTTATAGTTGTAATTGCAGGGGTGTCTGCAAATCTATTCATTATTATGTGCGCGTGTGTAAATATATCTATGAATATGTGCAAGTATAAAGGCGCATGTGTGAGTGCGTCTGTGTGAGTATGTGTGTGTGTGTCTTGGTGTGTGTATGTGTGTGTGTGTGTGTGAGAGAGAGTATGTGTGTGTGTGAGAGAGAGTATGTGTGTGTGTGTGTCTTGGTGTGTGTGTGTGTGTGTGTGTGTATGTGTGTGTGAGTGTGTGTGTAAGTGCAAGTGTATTTGTGAGCATTCATGTCTTACTGCTCTGTCGCCATTGTTTTGTTCTTTCGGAGACACCGATATCAATGTAACCAACATAAAAGTGACAACTACAACAAATGAAAATACAAATACAACTACTACAATAACTATAAGAACATTGAGTTCTGAACATGGGTCCGAAGCCAGAGATCTCGACTCCATTAAATACCGAATGGGTGTCACCATACAGGCGTTCTTGTGCGACTCCTGTGAGAAATTTTCGGTGAATTGTGTTAACTCTATTCTCTATGTTTCAAGTTTTTTCTCTATTCTGACAAACAACAATCCTAGATTCCCAAACTCTTTGTTGTTTTATGAAATATAACAGAAAGGTTTAATATGCTTTCAAATTTTTGCACAAGGCCAGCAATTTCAGAGGAGAGATAAGTCGATTATATCGACCCCTGTACTCAACAGGTATTTGTTTTATCAATGCCGAAACGACGAAAGGCAAAGTTGATGTCGGCAGAATTTGAGAACGTAAAGACGGTAGAAATATCGCCAAGTGCTTTGTCCGACTTGCCAGATTGCCGCTTTAGAAATAGTGCTTAACATTTTGCTCGGCGTGCTAAAAAGATTCTGCCCACTCACCACCAAAATGAAAAAAGGACAAATTTAATACGAACGCGAAACCGCTCGTGAAACTGGTCGGTAGCGTGGTCAGCAGAAGCGTACAGATCGAAGGATCGTTATCCTGCCGGCCGGACAAAATGCTTAGCAGTATGTCTTCCGGCTTTGTTTACGTATGTAAGAGGTACTTATATATATTTATATCTATATCCTGCCCCTCCACACGAAAAATCAAAGACGAAGTTGACTTCACTGGGTTTTGAAATCTTACATAATTCTTTCTCTATACTATTAGTACAAGGCCAGGAAATTTGAGGGGAGGGGGGGGGGTCTAGTCGATTACATCGGCATCAGTACTCAACCGGTATTTATTTTTATCAACACCGAAAGGATGAAAGACAAAGTTGACGTCGGCAAAATTTGAGAACGTTAAGACGGATGAAATGTTGCTAAGTGCTTTGCCAGCTTCGCCAGCTTGTCGCCTTAGAAATACCGCTAAGCATTTTGCTTCACCTGCTAACGTTTCTGCCCATTCACCACCTAAATGAAAAAAAAAGGTAAAGGTTAATATGAACGCGAAACAATAACAGAAATCTGTTACCTTAGTCCACTGGTAATGTTTGACTGGTACTTTATTTTATTCAACCTGAAAGGATGAAGGGCTAAGTCTGCTTCAATGGAATTTGAATTCAGAACGTAAACAAAACCGGAAGACATGCTGCTAAGCATTTGGTCCGGCCGGCAGGATAACGATCCTCCGATCTGTGCGCTCCTGCTGACTATACTACTGGCCAGTTTCACGAGCGATTTCAGCGTAATCATTAACTCTATGTTCAAATGAGACGTGAACAAATGAAACATTAGTGATGTCCCACTTGTTCGTGGATTTCTCAAACAGCAACTTTCAGTAGACTGAGAACGATCCTCGGCCAAAATAGCTTGGCCTGCTTCTATTCTGTTGTCAATTACGACAGACGTCTGCTACGAGACGAGCAAAGAAGCTCACGAGACAAATCATCTAATTAGAACGGCTTACTCCTCGCATGAATACTCTCCACTAATAATAGAATAACTACTGTTGTCGGATTTAATGTTTGTTTCTGTGTGTAACGAGAGCGTTCCATATCAGAGAGAAGAAGAAACTAAAGAAAAGAGTGGTAAGTATTGAAAGAGAGTCTCTGAAAAAAGGAGATTGAAAAAAGTTGGATTGGTTTAGCTGCGGAGGGGGAAAGCTCAGGAGATATATATAACTTCAAGCTTCTGAAAGTTTGTTTAATATATTTCAGAAAATTTATGGTTTGTTCTTCATGGCTGTGTGTGGTTATTAAGCTCACCTTGCAATCACGTGGTTCTGGATTCAGTATCACTCCTGCGGTACCTTGGTCAAACGTCTTTTATTATAGTTCCGAGCTAACCAGTGCTTTGGGGTTAATTTAGTTGAGGGAAAACGAGTGGAAGCTTATCATATGTATGTATGTGTGTGTGTGTCTGTTTGTTTGTGTAACTCCCTCACACACACACATACACCACTTGACAACTGGTGTTCGTGTTTTACTTAACTGTAATCAAGCGGTCTAGCAAAAGAAAAAAAATGGTAGCTTGCTTACCAACCACATGGTTCTGGGTTCAGTCCCACTGCGTGGCACCTTGGGCAAGTGTCTTCTACTATAGCCTCGGGCTGACCAAAGCCTTGTGAGTGGATTTGGTAGACGGAAACTGAAAGAAGCCCGTCGTATATATGTATACATATATGTATGTGTGTTTGTGTGTCTGTGTTTATCCCCCCACCATCGCTTGACAACCGATGCTGGTGCGTTTACGTCCCTGTAACTTAGTGGTTCGGCAAAAAGAGAACGATAGAATAAGTACTAAGCTTACAAAGAATAAGTCTTTGGGTCGATTAGCTTGACTAAAGGCGGTGCTCCAGCATGGCCGCAGTCAAATGACTGAAACAAGTAAAAGAGTAAAAGAATAAGTACCAGATTTAAGTAATGGGGTAGATTCGTTCCGTTAAAACCTTTCAAGGCGGTGCCCCATCATGGCTGCTGTTCAATGAGAGAAGCAAATAAAGGATAAAAGAAATAAAGAATGAAATAGCTAAAATTAAACAAAACTAAAATTAAACAAATGAATAATATATAAAATATTAATTAAACAAATAAAAAGAAAAAAAATGAACAAAAGAAGTTTGCCAACTGTAACCAAGAATACGAACTTCGTTTATTAAACAACGCTTACACATTAGTTGTTTCGTCAGCAAATCTGACACCAAAGATAACTCTCTCCTTCCGACTTTCTCTCTTCTTCTCTATCTCCACTCTCTCTCTCTCTCTCTCTCTCTCTCTCTCTCTCTCTCTTTCTCTTTTTCTTATTTTCTTTCTCTTTCGTTTATTTTTGAAAATGCTTTCTGTTAAAGACATTTCAATTACCACGGCCACGTCGAATTCATTGTTTTACGTCACAACGGTGCGCATGCGTATACCGCTTGAAGAATCACGCCATTATTTCAAGGAGATAACCCCAATATCTACCCCCACC
>NC_068988.1:43208998-43211714 GCF_001194135.2 Octopus bimaculoides | reverse complement strand
ATATATATATATATATATATATATATATATATATATACATACATACATAGAGAGAGAGATGTGTGTGTGTGTGTGTGTGTATTCTTACACCCATACATACACACATACGTACAAACACAAGCAACCGTATCAACGCACGTAAATATGTACAAATATATATGTACAAGCACACAAAAAGAGAAAAAGAAAGCAAAAGTACACACGAGTTCACACAGACACGTCCACACTATTACTCGAATATGTAAGTTTGTATTAATACAGACAGACGTACCCGAATACATCCCCCTCCTACCAAACACACACACAATACCCACTCGCGGTCTCTGCCCCCCGCCTCCACTCATTCGCGCGCGCGCATACACATGCAGAGGCACATATACGTATTCCTCTTTTTCTCTCTTTCACACACGGACACACGCATTACACGCGTACGCACACAGTCATTTTTCATAAGTTGCCGTATAATGACTAGTCTATCGAGTGTGTGAAAATGCGAATGTGTGACTCGGTCTTTGTGTGTGTGTGTGTGTGTGTCTGTGTGTCTGTGTGTGTGTGTGTGTGTGCGTGCGTGTGTGCGTGCGTGCGTGTGTGCGTGCGTGCGTGCGTGCGTTTTGCACATCTCGTTAGTCTTTCATTTCTTTCGTATATAAAATCTGCTAAGGTGAATATGCGTGGCTTAGTGGTTAGGGTATTCTGTCCACGATCGTAAGATTGTGAGTTCGATTCCCAGTGGTCCGTTGTGTCATTGAGCCAGACACTTTAATACACATTGCTCCGGTCCACTCACCTAGTAAAAATGAGTATTACCTGTAATTCAAAGGGCCAGTCTTGTCACATTCTGTGTCACGCTGAATCTCCTTGAGAACTACGTTAAGAGTACCCGTATCAGTGAAGTGCTGAGCCACGTACAATTTAATTTCACAAGCTGTCTGTTCCATTGATCGGGTCAAAGGCAACCCTTGTCGTCGTCGCAACCGACGGTGTGTCAAAAAGGAAAAGAGAAATATCCGCTTAAATGCTACGTTATATGGGATATTGTGAATGCGGGTTTGTTGTAGACTGCAAAAGAAGAGATGCGAATTTGATCACATTCTTTGGTCCTCAAAGTTTATACCTATAGCACATGTTGCCCGATTGCAAAGAGAAGCCGATACCGCAAGTCTGGCTTGGTGTGATTTAACTACCCGGACTGAACTTGAAATCAAAGCGCAATCAGCCGGAATACATATCGCAAGTCGACACTACCAATTTTTGTCGCGGGTGCGCGCAAACACACACATACACACACTCGAACATTACCAGGAATATATATACGCATACATAAATACTTACACACGATTCAAAGAGAAAGACAGATAGATAGATAGACAGACGGACAGACAGACAGACAGAGACAGACAGATAGATAGATAGATAGATAGATAGATAGATAGATAGATAGATATGCATGAATGTGTATGTATATAAGCATGTATGTGTGTGCGTGTGTATGTATGTATGTATGTATGTATGTATATATGTATGTCACATTCATAACATTGGTTCACGTGTGAGCACTGAAGTAAAGCAACGTCCAACCCAATTAATACTTATATAGGTGACCGCTTGAGAAACATTGTTCATTTAATAGGCGCTGTGTCTGAAGGAAGTTTGTTTCGTAGTCACATAATTTTGAGTTCTATGGGGGGGGGGGGTCAACTTAGTCGAGAATCCTCTTATATAGACTCGGGCTGACCAATTCCTCGCAGCAAATTTGGTAGACGGTAATTAATACGCAGAAGCTTGTCGTGTATATATTGGATCATTCCATAAACAATGAGGTCTTTTACAGTTGCATGAACTAAAAGTCAGAAGGAGACGGGATAAACTACCTGCATCAACTTGCTATAAAGGCAGGTAGTAAATTTACCTTGACCTTATTCTTAGTGCAAGTTTTGAAGAGTGCAGTTCCATTTTCACAGTTATTTTTTCAAAGCTATAATGAAAGTGACTAAGGAGCATATTCGGCATATTTTGCTTTATGAGTTCAATAAAGGCAACAAGGCAACGGAAAGTGCGAGGAATGTTAATGCAGTGTATGGGATCAGACAATAAGCGTAAGCCGGTGTCAACGGTGGTTCCAGAAATTCCGAGGCGGAAGCTACAGCCTAGAAGACGATCCTCGTCCTGGAAGATCTGTAGAGCTCTGACGAGGACGTCCTGCAAACCCTGGCGGAACAAACTCCCATCGTAACTGTTGAAGAACTAGCAGAAATGCTTGGATTTGGTCATTCAACCATTCATCGACAACTGCGTATCATCGAAAATGTCAGCAAATTGGGTCAATGAGTTTCTCACAAACTTTCCAAGTTCAATCGCGCGCAGAGAGTGAGTGTGTGCTCTTCTTTTCTGTCATGTCTCATGAATGAACCCTTTTGGATCGAATAGTGACTGGTGACGAGAAATGGGTTCTCTTCACATTTTCTCTATTTGTCTCCGATGACGGAATGTTACATATTTTGGGATATTCCAGAAACAGTTATAAGACTTTAAATTTTTCTTTAAATGTATATGACTTGTGATCTTTATCTTCCATTTGCGCTTGTTGTCCTCATTAACAATTATATATCCGCTATATCGGAAATCTACAATGGTTCCATAACTCCCGTATTGGCTATGAGCTTGGTACCCTTTAGATCACCTGTGAACTAACCTCCCATATATATATATATATATA
>NC_068988.1:43204980-43208378 GCF_001194135.2 Octopus bimaculoides | reverse complement strand
ATATATATATATATATATATATATATATATATATATATACATACATACATATAGGCATACATCCATACATATACACACACACAATATACAAAATGTATATACACAGATACATATGACATACATTACATCGATAAACATACAGACACACGAATATGTATATATATCATGCATGCATGCATACATACATACATACATACATACATACATACATACATACAGTTTTCAGAAATGATTGTTGTCATCGCACCTTCGCCTCATACAGAATACTCATTCTCTCCTTTATTCTCCACTTTTTTTTTATCACAACTTCGCCCCACCACCACCACCATCTCTCGTTTACTGATCACTGTCCTTGACATTTTTGCGAAGGATGCCTAAAAATAAAGTACAGAGCCAGCCCCTGACTATTTAAAAACAACAACCTGAATTGCTTACGTAGCTAAAATCACATAGCTAGCATGTCTAACAGGTCTTGAAAAACGGCTTGCTTCTCTGTTATTTCTGCTCTTTTCATCCCTTCTAAAAATGGCACCGAGAAACTTCGTCTGTTTAAGTGAAAAGCGATATGACAGCTATGAGCATAGAAATAGATATATGTAAAGGCTTGCGTACCCAGCAAGTATTCCTTCGTTAAGCGAAATTGAGACAGGAATGTTGTATGATGGGATAGAAAAATTTGCTTTCATTATTACCACCAACATTATTATTATTATTATTATTATTATTATTATTATTATTATTATTATTATTATTATCATCATCAACATCATCATCATCATCTTCATCATCATCATCATCATCATCATCATCATCGTCATCATCATCATTATTATTATTATTATTATTATTATCATTATTGTAAATTGTTCGTTCTATTCAACAGATATTAATTATGAGTAGAAGATATTCCATGGCCTGCTGTGGATGTTTTGTGAATGAGTAATCTAATTCTATGAAATAATGAGTTTAACCATTGTTTCTTTTATTGGCCACAAGGGCCTAAATACGTCATAGAAAACGTGTCTTACACAAAGGCTAGAAAACATGTAACAACGCGTGTGTGTATGTATATGTGTGTGCGTAAGCGCACATGTATGTTTCTAATTTAGATGCAAAGCCAGCTGTTTTTTAGGTGATGTATCGTTAGTCGATAGTGTCGACCCCGGTATTTCACTGGTGCTTTATTTTACCGATTCCGGAGGACAAAACGCAAAGCAGACCACGGCAGGATTTGACAGCACAACTTAATGGGCAGGAGCAAATAACGTAAAGAGTCAGTTCTGACGCACTAACGTTTCGGTCAGTCCACTTTAATAATAATAATAATCATTTCTACTATGGGCACATGGATTGAAATTTTGAAGGCGGGTCTAGTCTATTTCAGTGGCCCCAGAACAGAACTGGTATCTATTTCATTGATCCCGAGAGGATGGAAGGCAAAGTCGACCCCGGTGGTATATGAATTCAGAAGGTCAAGACGGACGAAATGACGCTAAGCATTTTGACCGGCGTGCTAAGGAAACATATAGCTTGCCGGCTGGGATTATTATGCGTTGTGTGTATATTATAAAAAGAGGCAACGTATTGTCATTCGATGGTGAAGAACGATTCAATGGGGAGAGAATTAAGGATGTTGAGGTGGATGGATATAAGTGTCTGGGTATTTTGAAGTATAACAAAATCAAGGAGAGTGAGATGAAGGAAGGCTTTAGGCGCGAATACTTCAGGAGAACAAATAAATTATGGAGAACAATGAAAGAACAAGATTAGGACAATGAACACATAGGCTGTCCCTTTAATGCGATATGGCGCAGGTGTTGTTAGATGGACAAAGAACGAGCTTGAGGAAATAGAGAGGAAAACAGAGAAGGTGATGACAATGAACAAGGAACTGCACCCTAAAAGCAATGTGTCTAGAAACAAGGGATGAAGAGAACACAAGATCTGTGTTGTCAATGAGGAAAACAATCAGGATGATAGGTCAAACAGCAAATTGAACCTTTGGTCGTTGTTATAATTAGCAACACGAAAGCTAGTGAAAATGTGAGACACCCAAAAGCATTTAAGAAACAAGATGGAGAACAATAATTGAACAACTAGAAAATGAAAGTGATGTATGGGCAATAGCTACAAAATGGTTGAGAGCCATTGCTCTAGAGTTAATAAGATTAGTACCAGCACCATACTTGGCTTCATGCAATCACTTCTTACACCCTCTCGTAGAAGCATTTGTTTTAAGAAAAAAAAGACAACATAAAACAGTATAGGTGTGATTGAACTCGATATGTAGCACACAAGCGCGCACACACAAACATATATAGACATATATATGCGCTCACACGGAAAGGAAAAGTTAATATAATTTTTAAAATAGCAAATGCCATAAATAACCAAAATAAATAACAATGAAAAACATCACTAAATATAAAACAATAGATATGGTTGTTTTACTTAGCATGAGTTTCCTATGGGCAATTCGAAATAATGTGGCAGAAATAAGATATTGAAGGGCTGAAAGAAAAGAAAAACCCGACACTTCCCTATTCATACTTAACAGTATACTGTATGCAGTAAACTACTTTCTATCCGGCACCACTGGGGTCAGAGAGCTGCCGGATAATTGAATTTTTCGGATATCGGATCATCAGTTCTTTTAATTATCATAGCTCCTTACAAAACTCATTAAAACTCTATATATGCATCAGTATTATCATTAATATTCTAAATATAGGAGAAATGTGAGAAATAGGAAGAGATAAAATATGATTTAAGTAATGAGCAACTTTTATTAGCTCAATAAAATAGAGGAACTGTAAATGCAATACAATGAAACAGTTTACTCTGAGAAGCAACGATCTATTTTAGATACAGTAGAAACTTTCTTTTAATGGCAATTAAGTAATTAAAACAAATTACCACGAATTCTCTGTTTTTTCTTCTTCTTTTTATTTGGGTGCCGCTTGCTTTGAAGTCCCGGTTATTTGAGTACCGGATATATTTGAGTTTACTGGACTTAATCCATATCCCAGTGATCTTCGACGTTATTGTTACGTTTGTTGTTCACCATAAGTTACAGTTTGTTTCAGCTATGGGCCCAGCCTGTATTTAGGAAGTACATACTATAATATAACACCTCTACATCTTTTCTTTATTTGTAGGATGTACTTTGAAGGCAGCAAAATGAGTCGCCAGAACGTTGGCTAGAATGCCTTGCAATAATCATTCCAGTTTTCTGCAAGTGCTAGTTCAAATCCCGCTCAGATCGTCTTTCATCCTTTTTGACGTCAATAAATAAAATACCAGTCGTCTTCTTCTTCTTCTTCTTCTTCTTCTTCTTCTTCTTCTTCTTCTTCTTCTTCTTCTTCTTCTTCTTCTTCTTCTTCTTCTTCTTCTTCTTC
>NC_068988.1:43186880-43203995 GCF_001194135.2 Octopus bimaculoides | reverse complement strand
AGAGAGAGAGAGAGAGATATCAGTAGTAACGGTGAGAGGCGAAGGACGAGTAACAAGAGATAGAGAGAGAGAGAGAAGTAGTGACAGGTAGAGGCGAAGAACAGTAGAGGGAAGAATGAGAGGGGGAGATAGAAATAGAGAGAGTCGCGTTAGAAAAATAGTTAAAAACTTACTGTATAAAGGTAACATACATACATACATACATACATACATACATACATACATACATACATACACACACACATACATACATACATACATACATACATACATACATACATACATACATACATACATACGTCGGAGTACTCTCATTTTCCGTCTACCAGTTCTGCTCACAAGGCTTTAGTTGGCCCTTGCTATAAGCAGACACTTGCCTAAGGTGCCACACAGGATGTAATAAATATATTTTGAATATTTCAAAAGTAGTGACTTTACAGCTAACGAAAATTGTTTCCACATATATAAGATTTCATGAGGTCAGAAATGATTCGTATTTCATCTCAGATCAAATATAATATTTATACATTGCAATAACTTATATAGATTTATAACGTCATAATTCTTAAATACAAACGTACGTTCTACATTTTCACTATATACAGAATACTTCATCACACTGGAGTCTTCTCAATTTTTCTATCTGGAATAACACTGGTTATTTGAATAGGTAGAGGTCAGAAGTCAGAGGTCAACTATGACACAATTATAGCTAATTGACTTGATATTACTGAAAACATTATACTTTGTTTATGTTTTTTTTTTTTTTACCTTTTTAGTATTTGGTTTTGTTAATTTGTGTTAATTTGCTAAATTGTCCTAATGACTACTATCATTTTATTTGTCTTTTATTTTTTCCTAGCTTTTTTACTTCTTCTCTTCTACTATTAACATCATTCATCATCATCATCATCATCATCAATATTATTAGTTTTACTATTGTTGCTATTGTTGTTGATGTTGTTATTGTGCAACGTTATCTTATATTCATCCTCATAATTGCATTTTTCTGCCTTCTTTTTTTCCATCATCATCGTCGTCGTCGTTGTTATCAACAGCAGTAGCATTGTCTTGTCAAATTCTCCGTCATTAATGACATCGTTAACAGCTTCATTATCCTCTTCCTCCGCCTCATAATAATAATAATAATAATAATAATAATAATAATAATAATAATAATTTACTTGATGCCACGTGGACCAACCAGGATGCCAGTACATATCCGTCCAAACTGCTGAAAATAGCAGACAAATATTTTCCCCACCACACCCTACTTAAAAAAAAACATATATATATATAAAACAAAAACACACATGAAAAACATTGGATAATGTGGTCATATAGACACCATGTCTGGAAAAGCAGACGACGTTTGTTGCATTAAGTCTAACCCGGGCCTAAAACCCGATTAAATATAACTGCTGCCCTAAGCGCAGCCAAACAATAGTGTTCCCTCGAACCTTCCATTGCCTAACTCAGTGATTCTCAACTAGCGTCCACATGGCACTTGGGGGTGCATATAAGGTTTTGTTGCTAAAATTTATATGCAATAAATTCGTTAAACTTGAACAATAAACTTCAAGTCTCCACTAGCATTGACACAAAGGGCAGGAGTTAGCCTACCTTTCATAGGCTTGAGGCCTGGCATTTTCTTCTCCTCTGCAGTTATGTAGGTTCTTCTGGGCATTTTTTTCCCGAAAAATGTTAGTTTCATCACAGTTGTGCGATGTACCTCTCGGCTGCGATGAGCTGGCGAAATTAACGCACGAAATCTTCAGCTGCCTTCGTCAGAATTCGGTGTTTCTCCATACCTGACGACGCTATGAACACCAGTTTTCAGTTGAAATTATCAAACCAGCCGCGACTGGCCTTAAATACGTTTACTGATGTCTCCTCCGTCGATGTTCCAAGGTTGTGCTCCAGGAGATCCCCATACAGCGCTTGTGCCTTCTCGCAGATGATGGTCTCCATAATCGTATCCTCTGCGAGTTGCTTCTCGTTGGCCCACAAAAGAAGCAATTTTCCCATGCTTTCGTTGACAGATGTGCGCTGCTTAGAGAACCTGGAGACACCCTTTCCCGTTTTAACAGCCTTGATCTCGTCCTTTTTCTTCAAAATGATGCAGATCATCGACGTACTTCGGTCGTATTGACGTGCTATGTCCACTGCACGCATGTTTATCAATGATTTCCTTCTTCAATTCCATTGCAATCAGCTTTTTCTCAGAACGAACCTTTGCACTAACCTCCTTAGAACCCATGGCTAGCACAACTAATTATTGTAAGGTAATAGCAAAAAAATGCACAAATCTAAACAAAAACACTAGGAAATACACGAGAGAAATGCTGCCACAGCGAGATAAACACATGAACGGAGCGAGTGGAGACCACGCCTGATGGGAGAGCGTACGCGAGCTCAGCACCGACTAGCGGTCGCTTGTATGAAACTCGCTTGTACTGCGGATTTCCGCTTGTACTTCAAGACAAAAATTCGCCTCGGTTTGTACAGCAAATTACTCGTACAAAGGGATACTCATACTACGAGGCTCTACTGTATTTGCATTAGCAAGATATTGGTCTGGCATTGAACTAATGACATACATTTAGTGTCCTGCAAACATTGAATATTTAACTGTTTTCTTTTGTTTCATTTCAAGTATCCTTCTATTTTCTTAAATACAGTCCATTGATATTTGACTTTCTTATGGCGGCAAGGTGGTAGAATCGTCACTACGCCGGGCAAAATGCTTAGCGGCACACACGCACGCACACGCACGCACACGCACACACACACACGCACATACACTTATATATAAATACACACTCACAAATACACAGAATCACATTCAAAGAATAACGCACAAACACATTTACACGAACATACGCAATCACTCACGCACAAATACAGACACATAGACTAAGAAACACCATACATTCACGTAACAACATACACGCACGAACATCCATGTTCACATAACAACGCGCATAAATACACACATATGCAGACGCACACTCGAAAGAACACACGCACACATGAAGTAACGTGATATTAGGGTGTTCCTTTCGTAGAACTAGGAAGTACATTTGAACGAAGTCAGGACAAGAGAAAGCCTAACAGCCATTGTCTTGTGCTATTGAGATGTTTTCTGCTGATAAAAATTACAAGGTTCAGATTACAAGAGACAATCGAGATAATGTGTCTCGTCTTTATACTACTCCTGTGTATTGAAGGATGAGGCGGGGTATAGCCTAGTGGTTAAGAAGTCCGCTTCGTCATCATAAGATTCCGGGTTCAATTCAACTATATAAAAATGTGGTCTTTGAGATTTTTTTCTTATCATAGATCCGAATAAAACAAAATCCTGTCAGTGAAATTAGGGAGGTGAAATCATTGTGGAAGCCCGTACGATAGGTTTGTGTAGTTTTATCGCTCACAGTTTTACGCTGATTTTGCCCGAGTATTACGTTAAGTTTACACGCATTTTTCATGAAAGAAAAAAAAAATCTCATGAACTTTGAAGAGTAGCAATAATTGATCAAGAGAATGGGTATCTTTTATCTTTTACTTATTTCAGTCATTAAACTGCGACCATGATGGGGTACCGCCTTGAAGGATTTTAGTCAAAGGAATCGACCCCAGTGCCATTTTTCTATAAAGCCTGGTACATATTCTGGCACTTATTCTATCGGTTTCTTTTGACGAACCGCTAAGTTGCGGGTATATAAATTCACCAACTCTGGTTGCCAAGCGGTGATGGGGGACAAACACAGACAAATGCACGAGCGCGCGCACGTACACGCACTCACAAATACGCACATACACACACACACACACATATATATATATATATATATATTAATGTATGTATCTATGTGTACGATGGGTTTCTTTCAGTTTCCATCTACCAAATCCACTTACAATGCACACCACGTTAAAGTTGTGACATCTTTCTTGCGAATTTAAATTTAGATTTGTGATTCATATAGCAACCCTTAAAATTTATCACGCAATGTGTTATTTGATGTATTTCGGAGCTGGATGGACAAAATACACATCGATTTTGTATATTAACTCCTTGCGATTACATTTAGGATCAACAAGGTTACAATTCTAAAATTTAGACACACACACGTCCCACCCCCACCACCATCACAATGTTCCTGTGTCTATGTGTATGCACTCACCGGGAGTGCATGTACAAGTGTGGGTGTGCATGTGTATCGCCATGTGCACCGCCTTGTTTGAGGGATTGTGTCCGCATGTTAGAAAAGAAAATAATATATGATTATTCAGACACAATAGTCAAATTATGTAGATCTTGGATTAACGGAGACATGAACACATCGAGTATTTTAATTTATGATTTTTTTTTTATATATAAAGAAAAACGATCAATTTTCATCATCATCAAAATCATCGCCATCGGCAGCAGCGGCGGTGGCGACGACAGCAGTATCACCGTCGTCGGCACCATCATCATCAGGTTGTGGTAGTTGTAATGTATAGATTGACAAACGAAATTCATTGCAGTATTTAGTTACCTCTCTTCACACACGAATTCAAATCTCGCTGTGATCAACTTTGCCGTTCATCTTTCCGGTGTCGATCAAAATAAAGTAAAATAATAGAGATTCATTTGATATACTTCACTCCACCTTTTCTTAAAACTTGGGGTCTTGAATCAAAGTAAGATATTAGAATAACTAAAAAATACGGTGATGAGCTGGCAGAATAGTTACCACTCCGGGCGAAATGCTTAGCACCATTTTGTCTGACGCTACGTTCTGAGTTCAAATTCTGCAGTGGTCGACTTTTCCTTTTATCTTTTTGGGGTCGATTAAATAGGTACCAATTACGCACTGGCGTCGATGTAATCGGCTTACCCATCCCCGCAAATTTCAGGCCTTGTTCGTATAACAGAAAGCGTTATTATTATTAATATCATCAAGGCGGCGAGCTGGCAGAATCGTTAATACGCGAGACAAAATGCTTAGTGATACTTCGTCTGTCTTTACGTTTTGGGTTCAAATTCTTTTAAGGGCGACTTTGCTTTTCATCCTCTTGAGATCGATAAAATAATGTACCATTGAACACCCCTCATAAATGCTGACCTTGGGCCAAAATATGAAACCATTGTTAGCATCATCATCATCGTCACCTATCCTCCTCTTCCTTCTCCTTATGATGATGATGATGATGATCATCATCATCATCATCATCATCATCAACAACAACAACATTAATAACAACAAGAAACGGCAACAACAGTGTTAACTACAAAAGCAATTGAGCGGGCCTCAACAAGGTTGATCTACAAGTTAGAAATAACAGTTAAATCACCCTTCAGTCATGCACTATGATCTTAAAAAATAATGCTTGATGTATATGGGTGGTGGTATCCGTAGTTATACTTAGAAAAAAAGAAAGAGAGTGAGTGATTAGCATTAGGGTTTATTTGATCATAGGTGTTCTTGTCTTCGTTCGTATGTTGACCCAGGGTTCAACACAAGAACAACAAGAAGGGATCAAAGGTGAAACTGTTACTGGTTATATTACACTGTAATTGAGAGCGAAGTTTACTGAAATATTACCGAGTCATGGCGTATGCACGTATTTGTATGTATATACGTATAAATACATGCATATATGTATGTATGTATGTATGTATGTATGTCATTATTCAACTTTATTTCAAGATTTCTTGCCAATAGAGAAAGTGCTGGTTTCTTACCTGGATCCAAGGCTCCTTCATTGGAATTTCAGCATCAACAACAGAGTATTTTTGTTTGTATGTATGTGTGTATGTATGTATGTATGTATGTATATGTGCAGATTTATATGTTTTGCTTTATGTATGTATTCTCATGCGAATAGTTGCATATCTAGACATGCTCATATGTATTGAAATGATAGACTTCTGGAAAGTTTTACAGATTTTATGTATGTATGTATGTATGTATGTATGTATGTATGTATGTATGTATGTGTATGTATATATGTATAGATATACATGTATACGTATATGTACGTATATGCTTATTTGAATGTATTTGTACATATATGTATTTGCGCATGTGTCTCTATATGTATATGTCTGTACGCAATTGTATGAATATTTATGCATCTGTAAGTGTATGCATATGTATGTTTGTATGTATTTGCGTATATGTCTGTGTATGTGTAAGTATATATATATATATATATATATATATATATATATATATATATATATATATATATATATATATATATATATATATATACATAAACATGTGTGTATATGTATGAATATGTATACATATGTATGTTTGCATGCATTTGTGTGTGTATGTACATGCGTGAAAATGTATGCATCCAAGTATATATGTATTTTTATATGTATATATGTGTATGCATATATGTGTGTTTGTGATGTGTGCGTGTGTGTGTGTGTGTGTGTGTGTGTGTGTGTGTGTGTGTTTGTGTATTTGCATACGCTTTTTGTGCATATGTATGTGTTTGTGTAGCGGCATGTCGACTATTTGTGTATACGTTAACATATTTTTCCTCATCTGTGCTTGTTGTTGTATTCTGGAATTGGTTCAAATTAATTGGAAGTTAATTAGTTAAAACCATTTAATATGTCAGCAATTTACTTAGTGAAACATAACGTTAATAGTCAACGATTTATCCACTTAATATTAGTTTCAAATTTTGGCACAAGGCCAGACAGTTCGGAGGAGGGGGTAAATCGATTGTATCGACCCTAGTGCTTGATTGGTACTTATTTTATCGACCTGGAAGGATGAGAGGCAAAATCGGCCTCGGCGGAATTTGTACTCAGAACATAAAGACAGACGAAATGCCGCTAAGCATTATGCCAGTTCACCGCCATATATGAGTTTAATATTCTTTGTTTTCATCTGCTTTAAGTTGTTTCTTGAAAATACAGGAAAGCACAGGTGTGAAATCGATTTACTGTAGGGCCAGACCATTACTATTTCCAAAAGGTGAATTGATTAAAGAAGAATTAGAACGTGAAGTACTAAATGGTACTTTGGAACCGATCGATTATAACGATTGGCTTACAACAAGCCTCATTACTTGGAAGCCGAACGACGAAGTTCACGTTTATGGCGATATTACAATCACCTTCAACAAACGTACAAAAGATCACCACCCAATACCCAAATTTAATGAACTATTCCATAAAGAGTAGGATAATTAAAACTTCAACGCAATCGATTTAAACGACGCATATTTACAGATCTAATTAACTGAAGAATCACAAACATTACTTGCGATAAATGCGCTCTTTTTGTTTTTAGAAATATAAAAAAAAATTATTTTCGGAACCTGCTCGATTTTCAAGTCTTAATGATCAAATTTTATCTGGAATAAAGCATTGTGCAGCTTATCTGGTCAATATCATTCGTAACGGTGACGACAGATAAAGAATATTTAAATTATTTAGAGAATAATATTTAATCGGTCATAAAAATATTAAATGTTTATTCTTTTTATTTTTTGAAAACGATTCAATTATTTTCGCAATACTATTACAGAGTCTGGCAAAAAATTATCTTAAAAAGATACCAATGATATTTTTTTAAATTGACTGATTCTAGAAATGCGAATAAAGTATTGGTATTTGTTTTGAAAGTCGTCTACTATACAAGTTCATATAGAATAGTCATGTGCAATCTGCAGTCTGTGGGACTTTAGGGATGGCACACCAAACGAAAAAAAAAGGTTGCCAATGCCTCATCTCGAACGTGGCAAACATCATTGCACAGTTACATAATTTAACGAAAGTGAGCTTACCAATGAAAGAAGGATCAGGTGATTGTTATTTGAAATTATAGAACACACGCATTGCAATGAAAATTTGCTCCTTAATTTTAGAAATAGAAACATCACAAGTTGATGTTGGAACGGCATTGTGAGAAAATGAAAATGGAGTTCAACGTCCGTTGGATCACGTATCAAAACACTGAACTCTCATCGACAGCAATATTCGAAAATAGCAAGACAAGGATTATCTATTGTATTCGGCATTTATAAATTTAGTCAATTTCCATTAATCAAACTTGGAGGACAACCCTTATGTATACAGCAGTGCAACCGCGTGTGTTTTTATTTTCTATTCATTCTTATTTATTTATTTATTTATTTTCACTGGCTGTTGTATTCCATGTATGAACATGTGGTGAATACTTACTTCTGAAGGAATTTTATTCGAAACCTTCATATTATCAGCGTAGGTAATGAGGCAGAAATGTTCATGTTTCTGTGTTGCTATAACAGCTGGATCATTTTTAACCGATAGAGATAAGGCGGGAGAGATTACGGAGGTTTTATGATTCATGAAATCTTCGAATGTTTTTCTTGTGATTGTATTCTTGTAGGCGTACCTGGTGCTTTGTCGGTTACGACGACGAGGGTTCCAGTTGATCCGATCAACGGACAGCTTGTTTGTGAAATTAACGAGCAAGTAGCTAAGCACTCCACAGACACGTGTACTCTTAACGTGGTACTCAGAGAGCTTCAACGTAACACAGAACATAAGGTCGGCCCTTTGAAATATAGGTACTACTCATTTTTGCCAGCTGAGTGAATTGGAGCAACGTGAAAATAGTGTCTTACTCAAGGACATGACGCACCGCTGGGAATTGAACTCATGACCTTACGACCGTGAGCCGAATACCCTAACCATTTAGCCATGCGTCATTACTAACGTATATCAGAGATGGATAAAAACGACCATTTAGTAGTCTTAAGCTGCATTCTCATAACTTCTGGCATAAGAAAAGATTAAACCAATAGCAGAACACTTTCCCACCACAACTTAATCTTTGAGTATCTCTAGCAGCGTCCATCATTCAGGTCCGGTCTCTGGAAGATGAGATTCTCCGTTCCTCTTATTTGTCACAGAGATCTTGAAAAGAGTCAGGAGTACTGCTTTTCTTTCTCCGACAAAAAAAAAAAAAATACAATGCGCGTATATTTTAAATGTTTGCTTCACACTCACGAGGAAGAACTCGTGATCCCACAGTTTCGAGATACCACAGTTCCACTCTTTAGCCAGATGACTTTCAGTCTCAGGTTGATGGAAAGTGTGTGGAAGCCTGTCGAATGGATTGTACTCGTAATTCAAAGGATCATGCAACTCGCTGTCATGGTGGCTCTACCTGAGGATCACGTTAAGGTTGCACGTACCTGTAAAATTCTCAGCTATTTACTCGCTAATCCAGTGAACGACTGAAAACTGACTGGTCGACCCATCCATTCATGCACACACAGTCCACACATATACAAGTACACACGCACGCACGCACACACACACATACACATAGTGTCGAAATTGTGATATTTGGTCAGCTGATGAGGAACTGAACATGTCTGCATCCATTATGTGTTTTTCCTGCTTCTTTAGTCGAACAACTCTCCCCGCATCGCATATGTATAATATAAATGTACATAAATATATATAAAGATAAAGATCATTCCCGAGCCCTATAGATTCCTAGGGTCAGTTTCCATGTTTCCATAGCTTATATAATCTCCACCTGGACGGGACGCTGATCCGTTGCAGGATTACTCATTTTTGCCAGCTTAGTGGACTGGAGCAACGTGAAATAAAGTGATTTGCTCAAGAACATAACGCGTCGCTCAGTCCAGGAATCGAAACTACAATCTTACGATCATGAGTTCAACACCTTAACCACTAAGCCACAGACCTCCAATACATATACGCAACCACACACACACACATATATATATATATATATATATATATATATATATATATATACATACATACATACATATATAAATACACGTTTGCGAATGCATGTACGTATATGTACACAGACACACACAATCCTTTATACTATATGCACAAGGCCTGAAATATTGGGGGAGGGGGCACCAGTCGATTAGATCGACTCCAGTACGCAACTGGTACTTAATTTATCCACCCCGAAATGATGAAATGCAAAGTCGACCTAAGGTGGAATTTGAACTCAGAACGTAGCGACGGACGAAATACCGCTAAGCATTTCGTCCAGCGTGCTAACGATTCTGCCAGCTCGCCGTTTTCACATACACATATAATACATGCATATGTATGTAAGTACGTATGTATGTATGTATGTATGTATGTCTTCTTTAATTTGCTTCCGTCATTTGACTGTAGCCATGCTGGAGCACCGCCTTTAGTCGAACAACTCGACCCTAGGACTTATTCTTTGTAAGCCTAGCACTTATTCTATCGGTCTCTTTTGCTGTGCCGCTAAGTTACAGGGACGTAAACACACCAACATCGGTTGTCAAGCGATGATTGGGGGGGGGGGAAACACTGACAGACAAACATTTACATATATATATACGACGGGCGTCTTTCAGTTTCCGTCTACCAAATCCACTCGCAAAGCTTTGGTCGGCCCGAGGCGATAGTAGAAAATATTTGCCCAAGGTGACACGCAGTGGGACTGGACCGGGAACCATGTGGTTGGTAAGCAAGCCACTTACCACACAGCCTATGTATATATTCTACAGAGTTTCCGTCTTCGAAGTTGCAGCTACATTGTTGAAAGCCATGATAGAAAACGCTCATCTACCAGTTTGTAACGTAACGACAATGTGTATATCTTTTCTGCATTTGTCGTCTTCAAATATGTCGCATCCATAAGACTGTTATTCAACCCCGATCGTATCGACCTATAACGAAATACATTCCAACCATGATCATTACGTTTTTAGTGATTTGTATTAAAGCATTATCTCTGTCTATTCCTTAATTCAAGCCTGTAGAGCGATGCTTTTCAACCATGGTTCATATGGCCCCTGAGGGTCTATGTAAGATGCTTGGGGTTTTGAGCGACAAAATAGTAAATTGGACATCCGCAATTCTAAGGTATTTTAAGGTATTTTAAGGATCCCTGAAAAGATCTTATTTTGCAAGAAACATCTTGGTTTCTTTCTCTAACAACTTATATAGTTCAACCTACACACGTTAATGTATGAAAAACATAATTTGAATTTTAAAAGAAGTTTCTATTGAAATAGTATTTAAACATCGAACGGCTAAGGGGTCCACCAGAATAAAATAATAACCAAATGGGGTACATAGATAAAAAAAAAAAAGAGTTGATAACCCTTGCTGTAGAGTGTAAATCAAGGTGGATTTGACTGCTATTTTTAACAGGTCACGCGTCCTGCATAGAGGTTCCTCGTTGAACATAGGATAAATTATCTTGGATGCTTCAGTGAATTGCTAGACAAATGGCGACTGGCTGTGTTAATAAACTAAGAACAAAATAACTGACGTTCTTTTTATACGATATGCTCAGTGAAGCATAGTTACAATAATACCGACTTTTGTATGGGTCGCGGTATATATGGCGACGTCCTGGATTTATTTCTGTCGACAGATAGACAGGCAGGTAGATAGATAGATAGATAGAAAGATAGATAGATAGATAGATAGATAGATGCAGATGTTGTGTCAATCATGCTATTCTGAGCGTCTTAACATATCAGTTACATCTTTGACAGCGGTAAGCACGCTACTTATCTACAGTAGTGAATTTAATAGTTGTCTATGTTTCTGGATTAACATCCAAAGCAACAGTAATACGAAGAGTTAACATTAAAAAAAAAATTTCAAAAACAAAAAAAAAACGATGGAAATATTTATTTATTGTTTCTCACTCTCCTTTTAGCCTTGAGTTGATCCTTCTAATCGTTTCTCTTTCGTCCTTTTGGGGTTGATCAATTGAATACCAGTTGCGTACTGGGGGATCGATCTAATCGACTGACCCCCTTCCCCAAAATTTCGGGCTTTGTGCCTAGAGTATAAAAGACCCCAGAGTTCAATCTCTGAAATCTTAAGGGAGTGAGGCCTAGTCGGTTACATCGACCCCAGAGTTCAATCTCTGAAATCTTAAGGGAGTGAGGCCTAGTCGGTTACATCGACCCCAGAGTTCAACTAACATTAATTTATCGGGCCCGAAGGGATGAAAAAAGAAGTTGATTCGGTGTAATTTGAACTCAGAATGTACAGACGGATGAAATGCCTCAAAGCATGTATCCAGCGTGTTAACGATTTTGCCAGCTTACCGCCTTATTAGTAATAATAATAATCCTTTCTATTAAAGGCACAAGGCTTGAAATTTTGGGGGAGAGGACGAGTCAATTACATCGACCCAGTGTTTCACTGGTACTTAATTTATCGACCACGAAAGGATTCGAGACAAAGTCATTCACGGTGTAATTTGAACTCAGAATGTAAAGACAGACGAAAGGCCGCCAAATATGTTGTCCGGCGTGCTAACGATTCTACGAAATTGCCACCTTTTTGATTTTTATAATGACTAAGCAATAATTGCAGCAGATTGGCAAAATCGTTAGAGCGTGGAAGAAATTTCTTGCGATATTTAGTTACAGCTCCTCACATTCTGAGTTCAAAGGCTGCCGAGATCAAATTTGTATCCTTTTCTGGTATTAATAAACCTTCCAGTGTCAATGGCATTGATTACGAGAGAAGTTCTCAGTATCAACTTCCTATTCCTGTAAAGCATTAGAAATATGAATGAAGGTGAAAGAGGAAACTAACAGTAAAGGCGTAAACAAAGCAATGCGCTTAAGGAATTCGATTCGCGACCTCAAGGTTCCAGATACGGAACGTTATTTTAGGCAAGGGTCGTAGCCTCTATTGCAAGCATTCAGGTCAGTTCTCCAGTGTGATGAAACCTTCTAACTTACCTCCTTCCCAACTGATTGAAATGTGTGTGTAAATACACACACACGCACACGCACGCACACACACACACACACACACATATATATATATATATATATATATATATATCTGTGTATGCATAAAGCTATAAATTAAAGCGTAATAATATTGGGTTAAAAACCCTTTGGATAGAAAAGGTCGAAGACAGACCGTGAGATTCGAACCCACATTTTCCCTAAACAGTCGTTCTACCATTGGACCAATCGAGACCTTCGAACCGCTTTATCCATTTTAGAAACTTTGTTCTTACCAGCGGAAATTGAATATTTTGTACGTCATACAAATTTAGATACTTCGAGAGGACATGAAATAATTCGTTCTTTTTTAAAGGTTGAACTCGAAATAAATAAAGCTATAAATTATTGCTAACGGTTCCACCAGCTTTCTGTTGTTTGTGTTGCTGTAGTTATTTAGTCTCATGTCAAATCTAATTGAACAGGTCTATTGGCAAGGGCTGGTGGATCTAGTTAAACTGATTCACAAAATATGCATTTTTTAAAAGGAAGTAAAAAAAAAAAATCTGAAAATCAGCTATAATATCTCCAAAACTCTAAAGTTGAGTAACGTTTTCATTCTTGGATTTGTAAACTACGATAAGAATAACACTGGTCAGCAAAGAATTTGTACCCAAGAGAAAGAATACCTGTATCTTATACGTTTTTGCATGCGGAAGTCAAAAATAATGTCAAATTATCTGTATCACCCATAGTTTCTCTGTTCCATGATATCCCTCTCATTTCCTGCTACATGGGCTAGATTTCAGACAAGCTGTTGAAATGTGAAGCTAAAGTTTTAAGAAATACTAATTTAAATGTTTATGAATAGAATTAACCTAGTGAAATCGTAAATCTAGCTAACTGAATCAATGAGTCCCTGAAGCTTGACAATACTGAGTCGATGAGTCACGATTTTGTCAGTACTGTGCTTGAAGTGTAGGTGGGTGGTTGTGTACTAAGTTCCCATATTCCATTGACCTTCAAAATGCCCAGAAACTGTATAAACATCGTAAGCAACTTTTGCTACATTTGCAGTGACTTAACATTCAAGTGCAGAGGCGCAATGACCCAGTGGTTAGGGCAGCAGAGTCGCGGTCGGAGGATCGCGGTTTCGATTCCCGGACCGGGCGTTGTGTGCGTTTATTTAGCGACAACACCTAAAGTTCCAAGAGGCTCCGGCAGGGGGGGGGGCGACACCTGTTGTACTCTTTCGCCCCAACTTTCTCTCACTCTTTCTTCCTGTTTCTTGAGTAACGCTGCGATGGACTGGCGTCCCGTCCAGCTGGGGGGGGGGGGACAGATATGCCATAGAAACCGGTAAACCGGGCCCATGAGCCTGGCTAGGCTTGAAAAGGGCGCATAAATAAATAAAATAACATTCATGTCACAAAACACGCTGGTGAAAAGAATCTCGTGGTGTGAAGAATCAACACAGAACAACGTACGGCACAGACACAGGTGAAGTGAAACACAACACAGAGTACGGTTGTCTTGGTAACAAGCTGTTAATACCTAAATTTCTCAACTCTAATTCCAAATATCATCAGATTCTTTAATTTGCGAGATAAAGTAACTGGTTGATCGTAATCAAAATTCAGAGTTGCATTGCGACACCAAAATTGAAAGCAATATGAGCGAAATTGAAAGGGCCGGCTACCCAAATTATCTTGTCTTCCTTATCAGTCAGTGGGCTTCTAATTTTGTAAGAAATCGTGGTTTAACTTGATAGAATTTGACTGCTATTTCTACCACCTTGTGTCGCAATGTAGAGGATCCCTCTGGTCTGTAAGGGAAAGAGTTGCGTGTATGTATGTATGTGTATGTTATGTGCGTCGGGTGTAAAAGCGAAATATAGCCACCGAGAAAGCATTAGAGCGTCTAAAAATATTTCACTCACCCTGTCTCAGTGAGAAGCCATTTCACTCCACTTCAGTTTCGATGTGGAACTACTAAACTGTGAAATCAATCACCCATTTCAAATTTGTCACACTTCCCTTTTTTTTTTATTTGTGCGGGAGCAACCGAAGACTTTTCCTTCTCCCTATCTCCGCCTATTTCTCAACTACCTACTTCACATCAAGAGTTACTTGAAGTGATGTGGGTTAATAAAGATGGCGTCAAGCTAGTATGACACAGTCTGTTAAAGTTTACTCTAGTGTGTGATATATGTAATTGTTTGCATGCCTCTGCTTATATAGATAAGCTTACGTTATCGTTGTTATAATCGTTGTTGACTTTAAGCGTATGTATCGACATGTGACACATGTAATATTGCTGTTTTCGATACCTACATAAACACACACATAAACACTGTGTGTGTGTGTGTGTGTGTGTGTGTGCGTGTGTGCGCGTGTGCGCGCGCGTGTGTGCGCGCACAAACATAACTCATAGACACACATATACACACTTGTATGTGTATTCATACGTATATATGTATGTATGTATGCATGTATATACATACTTATATATGCATGTGTGTGTGTGTGCGTGCGTGTGTGTGTGTTTGTGCGTGTGTGTGTGTGTGTGTGTGTGTGTGTGTGTGTGTGTGTGTGTGTGTATGCATACTTGTATATGGATATATATCTTTTATTTTTTTACTGTTTTCAGTCATTAGACTGCAGCCACACAGGAGCACTGCTTTGAATAATTTTTTCGAAGTCTGGTACTTGTTCTATCCGTCACTTTTGCTTAAACGCTAAATTACCAGGACGTAAACACACCAACACCATTTCTCAGGCGGTGTGTGTGTGAGGGGGACAAACACATATACAAAGACACACGCATGCACATATAGATATATATATACGACGCGCTTCTTTCAGTTTCCGTCTACCAAATCCACTCACAAACTATTGGTCGGTCCAAGGCTATAGTAGAAAACAGTCGCCCAAGGTACCACGCAGTAGGACTGAACCAGGAACCATGTGGTTGGAAAGCAAGTTTCTTATCAAACAACTACGGGATGAATGCGTTAAGCAGTGATGTGTATAAATACAAACCTGTTGCCAGTTCAAATATGCATCAGGGATTTCCGAACTCGTAAGAAAGCCATTCACTGTGTTTGCAATGGAGAAAATTTTCTGCTGTAAACAGATCAAATACACCGAATCACTTGGCAGCATTCCCTAAACAGACAGGTGGATGCATGCATTTCGGAGAGGTTATTTTCTCTTCAGCGCCAGAAATCGGAAAAGCAGACTTGCGAACTGACAAGGGAGACAGATCCCTCTTATAATCCCCTCTTTGTACAATGACTGGTTACGCTAGTATGCTTGAGGCATATTCGAACTCGTATGAAAGCCATTCACTGCGATCCAATTACTGAAACAAGTAAAAGATAAAAAATTAAAAGATATCTTTAGTTTAGTGATGACCTGGGACAATACTGGTGGAAACCTAAATATCTAAATGTACATAGACACATGCACATCATGGACAAAGACATACATACGTTCACAGATATTTAGTTTCATGTTTATTTTTGATATAATTGAAAGGTGAAAACAACCGACACCTAATATCGAATGCTCGCCACATCTACTGTTTCATGTTTCACTGAATAAGAATGCAGAAAATGTCTTGTGGGTCAAGGACTCTTGACCCCCAGGATTTGGTTGTAAGCTAATAGCTACATCATTACTCTTTACTTTCTCCTTGCTACTTTAAATAATGTCAAGGAGATACGTTTATGACTCTGTTTTGTCCTCGACTCTGTTCGCTTCTCTGATAACTGTCATGTTGCTTGAAACGCCTTCGATCGAATTACATTTGTTATTGACTTTCATACATTCCTGCTTTCTTCAGCCGACATTTTATTTTTAATTTAACTCATCAGTCTTGTTTCTTTGTAATCTTCTTTTGTTGAGTCTTTTTCTTTTCCTTCCAATACTACACGTACAGCTACATTTTCACTCACACTCACACACATATGCATATAATACTCACATATGTATGTATATGGACACATGTATATGCATAAATATATCCTCATTTATGTACATAAATTTTTATGTATGCATACATACTTATATTCATACATACATACATACATACATACATACATACATACATGGTGCTATTAAGTTAGACATGGGCTGGACCAATCTCTGGACGAAACATATCTAAGTTATGTAAGTTATATATATATATATATATATATTTCGTTTTTGGATTTGGTTTGCAAGATTTTTTATATGATTTCGTGTGTTGAAGCATATTCTGTTGTGTCTGGGGAGAGTCATTTTCTTATTGTGCCTTAAAATTTAACACACTCACCGGTAATTTTACCGGTCAGTGTGTTAAATTTTAAGGCACAATAAGAAAATGACTCTCCCC
>NC_068988.1:43185285-43185831 GCF_001194135.2 Octopus bimaculoides | reverse complement strand
AGGGAGTCTTGGCACAAACACAGACCGTCAGCTTACTGGAAGCAAGTTATAAAAGCTCCCACGTACTCAAAGTAAGGATAGAGATTGGAGTAGCTACACAGCTACAGCTACGACCCACGATTGTGTGTGTGTGTGTGTGTGTGTGTGTGTGTGTGTGTGTGTATGTATATATATATATACATACATAGTATGTATTCATAGACACATAAATATACGTTTATAATATACGTTCTTGTAGACGCATTAGTGATTATGTATGTTTGTGTGCGTGTGTGTTTGTTTATACTGGTAATAGATGATGTGACGAGTTCGTCACTTTATGTCACATGGTAACCTAACCATTCGGTAAATAGAGAGTGATAAAATAGCTATCAATTGAAACAAGTACTGAAGTTCCTTACAATCGATTAGAACTATCGAAGGCGTTTCCATGGCCGAAGCCGCAACCTGATACGAGTGAAATCATGGAAGGAATGGAGAGAGAGAGAGAGAAAGAGAGAGAGAGAGAGAGAGAGAGAGAGAGAGAGAGAGAGAGAGAGAGAGAGA
>NC_068988.1:43176643-43185275 GCF_001194135.2 Octopus bimaculoides | reverse complement strand
ATCATGGAAGGAATGGAGAGAGAGAGAGAGAAAGAGAGAGAGAGAGAAAGAGATAGAGAGAGAAAGAGAGAGAGTTAAATAGATAAAGAAAGATAAGAAGGGAAAAAGAAACAAATAGGTAAATAAATAGATAGATAAAGAAAGAAAGAAAAAAGAAAGAAAGAAAGAAAGAAAGAAAGTAAGACAGAAAGAAAGACAGAAAGAAAGATATAAAGAAAGAAGTGTGCTAAGGATACTTTGCCGGATAGATGGAGACGCAGATGGAGGTATGGGTTAATACATGAGCTGTATCTAACAAACACACTAATAACGTAGTAAGCGTGTTTTATCTGAACGAATCAGATAAATATCATACACCATGCAATGACAGACACACATTACTTATTGCTGTAATGACACCTCAGGTTTAATGTCGTCTGCAAAACTGGAAACGATTCACCATTTTGTTTGAATTGCTAATCTGCTCATTCACGTGTGCCAGGAAACAGAGAGCATGATGTTTTTTATAGTTTTTACTCTTTAGAATATGAACATAAATTTGTATACTCTACCTGACAGGCCTACTTGAAATAATAAAATCTCCAAGAAGACCACAGGAAAATCAGAATGTCGCCGAACTTGTTTCATTGCGAAAATCAAATTATGTAATCACCATAAGCATACACAAACACAAATGAACGTACACATACGCACACATACAACTTGCAATAAATGTACATACCTGTAAACATACATGTACACATATGTTTACAGACTCACCTCCAGTTACAAAGGCATATATTTATTTACGCTATATTTAACCCCGATTTTATTGCTCTCATGCAAGAATTCACGTATTTGGGCGCTTGCATAAGATCATACATACAACGCACCTTTCACTAGGGAGTGATGAACGCACCTCATATCTCTCTCTCTGTCTGTCTCTCTCTCTCTCTCTCTCTGTCTCTCTCTCTCTCTCTCTCTCTCTCTATCTATCTATCTATCTTATTACATATATAATTATCTCTCTATACATACACAGATATGCAGTCAAGCACACACAAATATAGTATATGTATATACATGCAATTGTATGTATGTGTGTGTATGTGAGTATGTATGTATGTATGTATGTATGTTTATGAAGTCAGTGAGAAAGAAAATGAGACAGAAAGACGACAATGCAACAGCGATGGTGAACAAAAGTCGGTTTTTACTAGTTTGTTCTTTATTTATAGAAACATACATCTTTAATAAGCTAAATTTGGGCCCGTGATAGATAATATATTGGTTTTAGCATTTGATGAATCTTTCCAATGTGTCTCATGAGTTATCGTATTGTTCTATTGCTTTTATTTGTTCTTCAGTTTTCAAATATCATCCATGCTGGGCGTCATGACTGCCAGTCTTCGCCTCTTTCTCTGTTTATTCATTCACCTATCTTGTTATATCAGATGGAGTCAGTATAAATGCATGAATATATTAAAAGCAAACTAAATACTTAAACCGCATGTATCAGCCATATTTTATAAAATGCAATTCTTTCTAGCAAACGAGTGAGAACTCTACGTGGTCATTCCTTTAGCAAGAAATAGTAGCTAAATTTCATTCACATTACACTCTACTATCAGCCACTGCTCAAGTCAACGAGGCAGTCAGCTGCCATACGTTTGTACGATCCGATAGAAATATCTGCTAAAAAGGAAAAATAGTGTACCTACATCTTTACATGTAGGTAGATGGTACTAGATAATGTAGTACTAGGATTTCAAAAATAAAATTTTCTACCGCTTATTCATAGGCGAAAAGACAGTGCACACAATTTTTCTTCGAATCTCAGAGACTAGAAGAAGTAAGTTATCTTCAGATTTGAGAACGTGTCCGAATGTTCGTAACATGGTGGATATCACTAATGGTTCTGAAGGGTCATGTGGCAGTCTTAGAATGGTTAGCAGATTAAATCTACGCTACAGCTGATATATTGTCTGACTGATCACATCATAGGTCTACTCAATCGGAATTGCCAAGGGATAAAGAACAAAAATTATAATTGAATAAAATATGGGATAGTTAGAGTTGGTATACCTTAGAACATAGGTCTGTTGGATTAGGAAGGGGCTTCAAACAACAATGATGATTCCAATAACACCAATAACAACCTCAGTTTTCTTTCTTATTAGTCTTAACATCTTAATAAAATATTTCAAGATTTTATCGAAAACATTGGTTATTACATTTTTGATTTGTAGCTATAGCTGCGTTGTGTTTTACAAATTTGTCCCACAACTAAGTAGTTTGTGTTCAATCCCACTGCACGGCACCTTTTAACATGCCCTCAGCTCGAGCAAAAGCTTGTAACGTTTTGTAAACAGAAACTGTGTGAATGTCGGTCGGAGAGATCATTCCCATTTTTGAATGGTAAACTCAGTAAAAATGTCACCAAGTTTAACATCGGCACCTAACCCTTCGGTTAGCATTCGTACCAGGTCTCCAGTCAGAATAGCTTCCTTCTTTTCTTCCTCCTCCCTTCTTTTCTTCCTCTTTCCTTTCTTCCTTTCTCTCCCTTCCTTTGATCCTTTCTTCGATCTTTCCTTCATTTGTTCGTTCGTTCCTTCCTTCATTCATTCTTTCGTTCGTTCGTTCGTTCGTTCGTTCCTTCTTTACTTTAACCAGTCTTGTAGTTCTGTTTTGACTGGAATGGGCAAAGGTAATTATTTGTGTTAACGTTTGGCTTCAGATTGGTTTTCAAGTTGAACAAAATTATAGAAGCAGCTACACATTGTAGTTACTGTTTTGTTTTCTTTCTCGAACATAGTGAATTTATAAGCACGATATACAAAATGTACCCCTACACAACAACAACAAAACTAATAATGATGATGATGATGATGATGATGATGATGATGATGATGATGATGATGATGATGATGATGATGATGATTATGATGATAATAATAATAATAATAATAATAATAATAATAATAATAATAATAATAATAATAATGATAATAATAATAATAATAATAATAATATTCTAGCCCCCTTTTTAAGACAACTGTCACAACGTATACCTGATGTGAACTGTTCTGCCAAGGGCAGCAAATATTCTCAGGCTTCGTGTGTATATAAGGAACAATTATAATGTTTCCTCCAGCATGAACATTTGTGTTAATTGGAGTTAATTACAGCAGTGCCTTGTAATGAAGTAATATATAAACCAAAATGTCAATGGTCGCCAACTTGACATTTTCTGGACAGATACAAGGAACTAGCATAACAAACGGCTTGTCTTTTAAGAACAACAGGGAATCACATACACGATGACGAAGACAACAATGATGATAATGATACGTCACTATTTCTCCAATTCCTACTCCTTTTTCTTCTCCCTTCCTCCTTATCATCATCACAAGACCGCCACGCCAATGTCAACGGTATGACAAGCAATTTGTCCGGCTGACTGCTCCCACCTCTCCTGGCGTCGGCTGTTAAACCCACCAGTGTTAAAATATTGGCAATCTTCGTTTCTGCCCGAATGGGACAGAATACTTCCCCTTACAGGCTCACACTCAGTGATGTTCAGTCTAAACCTCTCTATAGAAAATATGGAGCAGTGTTTTTCAACCATTTTTTTTTACTTATGGAGCCTTTTGATTCCTATTTCACTTGGATGGACCCTCATAGGCATTCGATGTTAAAAAAAAAAAAGAAGAAATATTGTATTTTTATAATTAGATATTATTAGGAATCGTATTAAAAAAATATGTGAAAATATTTTTTGTATTGTAGAAGTATAACCAATTTATTGCACAATTTTTGACGAATAAAATTATATATTAACCCTCAAGGGCCATATGGACCCCAGTTGAGAACCACTGATCTGGTGGGCTAGAGATTGATTAAAGTATTTTGTGCGGCGGCGTATGATAGGAGAAAGAAGTAGTAGAAATTGTAGAAAGAATGAAAGAATTTGCAGGTTTAAGGTTAAAGCTACTTTCTCAAGTCATACCGACTCATAAAGGCCGATTTCTCGGTATCATGGCGTATAAATTCCCCACCTGGACGAGACGTCAGTTAAGTGGACTGGAGCAACGTGATATTACGATCATGATTGCAACACATTAACCACTTAGCCATTCGCTTCCACAAAGTTACCTTTTCGAATCATGCCGACTCATAACACCCTAACCACTAAGCCACGTGCTTCCACTAATTGGCTGGTTTGGAGGAATGGGTGTACGGCTTGGAAGTAGAGGCCAGTGTAGTATCACAGGAAGGAAAATTTAGAAGAAATAGTATCTGTACAAGGTAGTGGTTGTAGCTGTTTAGTGAGTAAACGTTTCCCTATTTGTGTTAGGGATTTCATTTGGTCGTAGTTTAGAATGTTTGAGTGAAGTAGCAGTACCTTCCCAGATATGTGAGCATTATTCCGATGTCGGTCTAAAATGTCTGCGTATATAATGAGTAGTACGCATATGCGTGTAAGAGAAACACTGTCGTTGATATATGAGTAATAATCTAATGCCGATCTAGATGTTTGTGAGCGCAACAGCAGTATTGTGCTAGATATATGAGCAGTACGTCTAAAGTATTTGTGTATGTAACAGCAACACTGTCCTACAAGATATTTTTGTAGATAAAATCAGCAAAGTACTAAATCTGTGAGAAGTACTCTAATGTAAGCGTAAGATGTGTGTGTATGTAACAGGTGCAGTGATACATATTCACAAGGTGTAGCCTAAATGTAGGTTCAGTATGGTCGTGTATGTAGTAGAGCATTGTCTCAGATGCTTGAGCAGTTCTTTAATGACGAGTAGTGATGTTTGCATATGCAGTAGCACTAATCCTGATATGCGCTAGCTTTCTCTTTGCTTGGCACTAGATGTATTCGTTTTAAGAGCTGCTTCGAATCAAATTCAATAATGCTGGAATTCCAATAATTAGAATTTGCTCGAACTTTCCATTCGCACAAGAATATTGAAACTTTGGATAGTGTTCAGTTCAACCATTTTACACGCTTCATTTTATATAAATGCTTTGTATTCAGAACAAATCACATTTATAAGAATTGGTTGCACAATCTCATTTTCAGAACAACTCGCAGTTTTCTTTTATTTCGTCCTTCCTTATCGTGGAGGCTTAAGTATAGATAGGAAGATGCTTTCACTGCTACTGCAACAAGCATACATATCCTTATAGTCTTACACATTTCTTTGAGATTGTCATTGCATTTGCGTTACTTCGTCTTCGAGAAATTCTTACAGAAGTGTCTTTCTTATTGTGTAGAATTTGCAGTTACTTGGAATTGCTTTCTTTCCGAGGTTTCTCTGCAGAACTGTCTTCATCACCAAAAAAAAAATCGAAAGTAGAGCAATAAGGAGAGATTAAAGGCAACCTATTTATTGACTACTGTAAGTTATAAACGCATATAGGTGACAAGGAAGGCTACGTATTTTTCATGGTGTTGTGATAAGAGTTACAAGTGTCTTCTACTATAGCCTCGGGCCGACCAAAGCCTTGTGACTGGATTTGGTAGACAGAAACTGAAAGAAGCCTGTCGTATATATGTATATATATATATGTGTGCATATGTTTGTGTGTCTGTGTTTGTCCCCTCAACATCGCCTGACAACCGATGCTGGTGTGTTTACGTCCCCGTAACTTAGCGGTTCGGTAAAAGAGACCGATAGAATAAGTACCAGGCTGACAAAGAATAAGCGGTGGGGTCGATTTGTTCGACTAAAGGCGGTGCTCCAGCATGGCCGCAGTCAAATGAGACTGAATCAAGTAAAAGAATAAAAGAATATATATATATACTACCTTAAAAGCCTCCCTATCGGGCGGCTTTTAAGCGTGCTCCTGTGGAGGGCTCTTTATTGGACCTTGGGCCCAACAATGACACTTCATGCATTGAGTATGTATTAAATTTTATTAAACTTGACCAATATTTTTCAAGCAATGAAGAATTTTCGTGAAAACAATGATATAATTTGTCGACTGGGAATTTATTGCAAAGCTGTATGATAAACATTTTTATCTTCTAATTCAGGCGCCAGTACAGTTTTTTTTTCTGTCTAACCTCTTTCTCTCTCTCTCTCTCTCTCTCTCTCTCTCTCTCTCTGTTGATTTTTTCCAACCAACACCATCACCAGTACCATCACCACCACAACTGCCATTCAGACTTCTGACGCAAAAACAACTGCCATTCACCGCCACCACAACTGCCATTCAGACTTCTGACGCCACCACTATCAACACCGTTGACTTCCCCACCTTCCCCTCCACCACCATCACCACTGTCTTTCACATCATTTACGTTCACCATTGTCCCTGACCGCTTCAGCTACCACCACCACCACCATCATCAGCGTCGCTTCCGCCTCTATCACACCTACAGCTCATACTATTACTATCACCCCATTACCATTACAACCATCAATTTACTACTTTCTCTATGCCTACTATTACTCTCACCCAACATGAGCAATAGTAGGAGTGTCAATGAATAATGAGAGAGGGGGTCGAAGTATGATACACTGACACACAAAAATTAGTTTTCGCATTTATTACACACACACACACACACACACAGACACACACACATATATATATATATATATATATATATATATATACACACACACACACACACACACATATATATATATATATATATATACATACACATACACAAACAAACGCACATATACACATATATATATATATCTATGCACATACACTCGCATTCATATGTATATAAGCAGCAGAATCATGCAGGTATACATATAAACATGCGTTCATGTATGCGAACATATACACAGACATACACGCATATACTACTACACAAACAAATCGATACCCAAAAGAAAAGAAAAAAAGTAGCCATTAATGGTCTGAATATTTTGGACACCGGTCAGGCTAGCCTGTTTACATAAAAATACTAATGCAGTCTTAGCAATGCGTTAATTGGTTATGTATTAATGTTGTTAGGATTGGTTAACGCATGTATATAACTATGCTTGATATTTGATTTGGAAAAACAAAATAATAACACGATGGGTAGTGACAATAATGATTAGCTTGGGGTCAGTAAGTGCAGCGAACTTATAGTCTGCATTCAAATATTGTAATTGTATTTTTATGTAATTACTGAAATGTTCCTCAATTGGCGTAAAATATTGCGACATGCTCGCCATCATTGTTATTACCTGTAAATAAAATAGAGAAATCAATATATGTGCATGTACGTGTGTATGTGAGTGCATGTATATATGTATGTATATATATATATATATATATAGGTATATATGTATACACACACACATACATACATATACACACACAAACACACATATATATATATACATCTATTATTTTATTCCTTTATTCTTTTACTTATTTCAGTCATTTAACTGCGGCCATGCTGGAGTACTGCCTTTAGTGGAACAAACCGAAGACTTATTCTTTGTAAGCCTAGTTGTTATTCTATCGGGCTCTTTTGCCAAACCGCTAAGTTACAGGGACGTAAACACACCAATATCGGTTGTCAAGTGATGGTAGGGGGACGAACACAGACACACAAACATACAAACACACACACACACACACACACACACACACACACACACAAACAGCACACATGGTTCCGGGTTCAGTCCCACTGCGTGGCACCTTGGGCAATTGTCTTCTACTATAGCCTCGGGTCGACCAAAGCCTCGTTTGCGTAAGTATATGTGTATGTATGTATTTATGAATGCATGCAAGTGTATATATATATGCGTGTGTGTGTGTGTGTGTGTGTGTGTGTGTGTGTGTGTATGTATATATATATATATATATATATATATATATATAAGCACATACATGCATCACATATATATGAATATTTTATATATATAAATATATATATATGCGATACCTGTATATGTGTTTATATATATATATATATATATAATGTCATTATTATTGAAAGAATAATGCAATATTCTTTAATCATCATAAAGATACACTCGAATTGTAATTTTCTTAAGTTTTGACATGAAGTTGTTTGGATCTTTTGTAATTTAGTTAACGTATCACATTGTTTATTTTTACTGATATCCTTATATAACCGGATGACTGGCAGGGATGCTGTAAAATAACAATAAACTCGTTTCTCGTCATTTCTTTGTATCCCCTGATGACGTGATAACGTAGTTAAACAATAGAATTCCGTCATTCATAGTATGAAAGCCCCTGTGGGAATTTACGAACACAATTCTGTGTTTGTGCTTCATAAGAGATGAGAAGAAAATCTGTAATGAAGAATTAATGTTAAGGTTGAAATAATCAGCCGTAAACAATCTCCAAAAAGAATTTATACTATTGAGATCCTACGGTTCATATGTAGAAGTATCCCTACATTTAGTTTACAAATCTACACGTATTGCAAAATTCTGTTTATACTCAGAGACAAACAGGCACACATATAAGAAACACACACACACACACACAAACACGCGTGCGCGCTCACACACACACACTCACACACAAACACGCACACGTGCATATATTATCTCCTTGAGCAAGGCACTTTATATTTCATGTTGTTCCCGCACGCTCATCTTAAAAACGAGTACGAACTAAATGCTGGAGTAGCTCTGTCTGTCAATCT
>NC_068988.1:43175233-43175937 GCF_001194135.2 Octopus bimaculoides | reverse complement strand
GAATGAAGTATACTTAGAAAGAATGGTAATTACTTATTTACCATAGGAAAAAGTTTTTATATTAAAACTTATATTTGTGTCATTTTTCTTGTATTTTTTTTTTTCCTTTTTCCATGCTCAAATGATCTAGGTTTACCATGAACATTTGCCATCCCGCCTAAGAAAAATGGACTCTTTTGCGCATGTAACAGAAGCACCTGGCATAATTAATTATACTTGTTGGTATGTCTATGTACTGTACGTATTGCATTATGCTTGTAACGAAGGCTAATATACGGCTCTGGGTCTTTTCAAATAAAGATTTTGAGAGCTAAATTGGAGTACAAAACCGGGGGAAAATTCAAACGTACTTCAGCGCCGAAATAAACATCGTTATTTTTACATGCACAGTCCTACTATACGTGTATGTATGTAAGCATGTACGCATGAATGTATGTATACATGTATACATGTATGCTTGTGTGTATATGTATGTATGAATTAATGTATGTATGCCCGACTACTAACCGATTTCTTTTATGCTCAATATTACACTCCTAGAAAACTATATCTGGCAATGCATTATAATAATGTGCGCGTGTGTGAGGGTGTGTGCGTGTTTGCATAAATACTTTCATTTGCATCAAGTTGTAACGTAAAGGTTACACATTGTGTATGTATGTATATATATATATATATATATATATATATATATATATATATAT
>NC_068988.1:43168027-43172155 GCF_001194135.2 Octopus bimaculoides | reverse complement strand
TATATACAGGGGTTGGACAAAATAATGGAAACACCTTAAAATTTCAGATAAATTTATTTTAACATGGGGTAGGACCATTGAATTCTATGAGGTATGAACTCGTAGAAAGTTTGAATTGTTCCAAAGGAACTTTTGTCCATTCTTCAGCTAAAACAGTCTCCAGTTCTTGTAGTGATGATGGTGGAAGATATCGACTCTTAACATGTTTTTCTAAAATGCACCATAAATGTTCAATAATATTGAGGTCTGGGGGCTGTGGTGGTCAGATAAAATGTTCAACTACACTAGAATGTTCCTCGTGCCATTCAGTAACAATTTTAGCTATGTGATTTGGTACATTATCATCCTGAAAGATTGTGTTTCCCTCCAGAAACCGTTCCGCAAACATAGGAGGAATATGCTCAGATAAACTGCTTAAATAGTCTTGACTATTAATTCTGCCATGAAGGGAAACCATTCGGCTAGCAGATTTCCAAGAATTAGCCCCCCACCCAAAATCATCACAGATCCTCCTCCATATTTAACAATTGGAAGAAGGCAGTCTGGGTCAAATGCTTCTTTTGGCTGTCTCCACAAGTATTCTCGGCCGGTGGTCGGAAATAAGGTAAAGCATGACTCGTTCCACTGCTCTAGGGACCAATTCTGTAGCTTTTTACCCCACCTTGTAACGTTTGTTTTTGAAAGTGGAGGTTTTCTGATTGAAGCCCTCCCGTGAAATCCGGCTTTGTGCAGCTCCCGGCGAACAGTTTTTTGTGGAAACTGGGTTCTCGAAATGGTTATTAAACTCTGCAGTAATTTTGGGAGCTGTACTTTTGTGATTTTTTCTAACAACTCGCGTAAGAGTCCGACGGTCCCTATCTGAAAGTTTTGGTTTTCTTCCGGAGTTTTGTTTCGACGAGGTTTTTCCCTCTTTCTCAAGACTGTCATTATTTTCGAGACAGTACTTCTTGATACACCAAACATTTCGGCTGTTTTCGTTACGCTAGTGCCTGCCATACGCGCACCAACAATTTGACCTCCTTGAAAGCTCGATAGATCTGTCATTTTAATGAGTTTTAATTACCTTTTTCTGATGATATCTGAAAAGTAACAACAATTTTAGAATAACATATTAAGCAACACTAATAATAAAATTTTAAAAAACCATAAAATAAACAAGCTTTTGACGGTTTTATAGGTAATTCAAAATTATGATGCTATGATGCTAGGTGTTTCCATTATTTTGTCCAACCCCTGTACATATATATAACTATATATCTATCTATCTTTCTATATCTCTATTTAACTATCTGTCTATTCATTTATCCATCTATTTATCAATCTATCCATCTTGTTCGTTCGCTCTGGGTGCAAAGATAGCTATGTGATTAAGAAGCTTGTTTTTCAAACACACTGTTTTGAGTTTAGTTCAACTATGCGGCACATTTCGCAAGTGCCCTCTACTATAGCCCAGGGCTGATCAATGTCAGGTGAGTGAATTTGGTTGACGGTTTGCGTGTGTGTAGTGTATCCATATAAGATTTTATTGTTAAAATTTATCTGCAATAACTTGGTTATACTTCTACAATACACAAAATATTCTAATTTCTTTTATACAGCTCCCATTGATATTTAATTATTAAGATATACTTTTCTACTCTAGGGACAAGGCTAAAAAATTCGGGGGAGAGTGCCAGTCGATTAGTTCTACCCCAGTACGCAAACGGTACTTTATTTATCGACCCCGAATGTATGAAAGGCGAAGTTGATCACGACGGAACTTGGATTCAGAACGTAAAGACAGACGAAATACCTCTAAGCATATATGGAAGAGCATGCTGGGTAAAAAGAGCTAATTTCGGCCGGTATGTGTGTACACGTTCTCATAGTAATAAATATAGAGAGATATGGTAATATTACAGAGAAAAGAAAGTGAGTTAGTAAAAGTGGGAGTGATGAGAGTGACAGCGTTTTGTTCAGCCGATCAGCTAGACTCGGTTCTCACTAACTGACTTTGGTTTGCGGAGTTCTTGTTTTTATAACTATCCAAAACCAGCCAGAAGGATAGCCATACTGTTGAGAACAATAGATTTCGTTGGCGGTCGGTTATCTCTATTATAGCTTTTGGTGGCCTAGAAGAGATCAGATGGGTCAAGTGGCGAAGACATAATTCCGGCTTAGCGAAGGCATCTGGTAAAATTAAACTGCTGTCACTCACAGGAAAACTATTGTTTTAACATGAGAAAAGTGATGTTGAACTGTTAAGTGAAATTTGGCTATCGAGGATCGAATCCACGCTATACCTGCACGAAACCACTACATCACTCTCCCTCCAGAGAGGTTCCGAGAAAAGGAAACGAACGATCGAGGAAGAGAAAGAAAGGCATGGCTGAGAAAAACATTTGCATATCAGGAGAGAGGATCATTGAAGTGTATACGGGAAAGATATTTAAGTGAGTCTGGATAGCTGTGTCTCTTTGCGTGCCAGATTGTGCAGTCAGTGACTGGGCAGCCCAGAAAATGAGTTATCGCGTGAGTGTGCGTGAAGGCGTATACACGAGTGCAGGTGCACGTAACAAAATTCCCTGTAAAACAAGCTCAGGTGAGCGAGTGAGTGTATTCTCAATCCATGATATCGTAGATCTTCCTGCAGGATTGCAGTGTGTGAAATGCCTTGAAGGTTTTTCTGAAGTGAAATGTGTCTGGGGTTGTTGTCGGGGGTAATTGCTGAGGTTAGCAAGAACGACAGTATAGCATGCTGGGGCGATCCGCGAGACAGGTAATTTCCTCTTTTCATCAGGTGACTAAACAGAGGTCTAACAGAGGGAAATTATGTTTAAACATGAGCGCAAATATTTTTATGTTTGTGCTTGTTCACACCACTCACCGCTTAACAACCAGTGTTGGTGTCTTTTATGTCCCCGTAACCTAGAGGCCGATAGAATAAGCACTACACTTTAAACAAAATTAGTTCTAGAGTTGATATGTTCGACAAAAAACCCTTCGTGGCGATGCCCCATCATGGTCGCAGTCAAATGACTGAAACAAATGAAAGATAAAGATAAACCCTTCGAGATGGTGCCCCAGCAAGGTCGCAATCCAATGACTGAAGCATCCAAAAGGTAGCTAACTAAAGAGATAGTAAAATAACCCCGCCAAAATACACAATTTTGAAGGTAAACAATGCTAACTCGCAAATTACTTTACTACCTAGCTTGCAATTCACCCTAGCTGGATAGGCAGGAAGGCAGTTAGCGAGATAACTAATCATTTTTAACTCAATTTTAGTTGTCGACCCGGTTCAAAATCTGCTGTTTACCTCATTTAATTCTCTCGCTTCCCACCTGTCACTTCTCCACCTGTACTACCCACCTTCTAATGATCCCAGTGCGTCCTCGTCTCATATGCATGTAACACTTCTCTATGTATGTATGTATGTATGTATGTATGTATGTATGTATGTATGTATGTATGTATTATGCTTGTTATTGTCTGTCTTTCTGTCTATCTGTCTTCTATCTAGTTAGCTAGCTAGCTATTTGGCTAGCCAAATTCTAGCTGACTATCTGTCTGTCTGCTTATCTTTCTGAACGTCTGTTTGTTTGCTTGTCTGCAAACATGTGTGTGTGTGTGTGTTAATCTGTCGATCTATTTCTGTGTTTCTCGGTCTCTCTCTTTCTCTCTCTCTCTCTCGCTCTCTCAGTCTATTTCTCTCTCTCTCGCTCTCTCAGTCTATTTCTCTCCCCCCACCCACTTTTTCTATGTTTTCATGACCTTACTCACACCCCGATACCTAGGCCTCCGTAATTAACACATGCCCAAATGACAGTATTTACCATCATTAGGTGTTGAACTACAAAGAAAACAACCGACAGGCATACAGGCGTCCATTCATAGGCACTAATACACAAACATACTAGCTCTGTCATACACGCATGCACAAACTCATATGCATATATGTACACACATTCCCACATAGATGTATATGCACACGCATATACAGACATTAGCATGTAATTATATATGCACTCGCATGTATATTTGCATAAACATATGTACGCACACGATGCATCCAACGTATGTGTACACTCATACACAGATGCAGATACACACACGAATACACACACACAAACACACATACTTATGCAT
>NC_068988.1:43163331-43167780 GCF_001194135.2 Octopus bimaculoides | reverse complement strand
TATATATATATATATATATATATATATATGCATATATATTCTTTTATTCTTCTATTAATGCCTGTCATTTGACTGCGGCCATACTGGAGCATCACCTTTTAGTTTTATATATACAGAGAGAGAGACATACATGCACATACACACGCTCACATATACACCCATATGTGCTTGTACAGGAAATTCACCCGCATACAGACACACACATTTCCATGCCCGCTCATGCACACACACACACACACACACGCACACACACACGCACACACACACACACACACACACACACATTCACAAAGGCACACATACACGTACGAACACAAACGCAAGCATACACTTCAACAAACACAAAGGTGTGCGCAAACACTTAAATACACATTGAAACAGGCATAATACTGCAACGAGCGGCATTGTTGCTAACAATAGACCTTCTGCCGTTACTGCTGCTGCTACTACTGCTACAACTGCTATTTAATAATGTAGTTAATTACCATATAAAGAAGGTTACACAGACAATACGATCCTTTTAATATTGTGATTATTTGTACATGTGTGTATTTAAAACAAAAAGGATCACCGATTTATTATGCAACAAACTTATATAAACTAGAAAAACTTCATTGAATTAATATTAATTAATGCGCTAATGCTTATTTCTACATACTAGAAAATATTAATAAATAATAAATTAGATTACTGCCTTCCACTATATTTAAGATGGTACTGACTTGGCTCTTATTTGTTTGTACAGATGGGGTTTCTAGGTAGCTTCCTCCAGTCACTATGACCTTGGTATTATTGTATTTCAATATTCTGTCCAATTATTACTCTGGTAAATACGGAGAAATTTACACTCTGCAGAAGAGGCTCCATAAAACCGAAATATGTTTGGAGTTGTTGTTCGTACTCGCAAGCATTAAATTAAAATATTAGTCATCGAGCTAACAACGCTTTCTTCGCTATACAGTATTAATTTTTTATTAATTATTCAATTAGACTTTTTAAGTATAATAACACTAATTTGACTCGAAGAAGAGGATTTTAGCGATTCAGTCAGGATCGTTCGTCAGAGACAGGAAAATGTATGGTAGTACATAAATATGAAGTCCAGTGTAGTGCTGCAGATTAAATATAAAAAGAGAGAGACAACATTTTCATAGAATAGAGTTAATTTTCTATCCGACAACGAGAAATCCAAATGAATGGAATATTCTTCTTTATTTTTTTCTGGTGGTGTGTTGATGAGTCAAGCACCAAATTATTCAACTGTAATCAGTGCAATCCACCAATCTGTATGTAGGAGCCATTGCTTAATCACCTAAAAGTCAGACATGGTTTACAGCTCTCTTAGATTTGTACTGCCTTTTAACTCCAGTTTAACCCTGATTGAGCAGACCTATGTTAAAATGTGTTCAGCCATGACCACCGTAAATTTTTCTTGTAGATATAATATATTTAAAAGTACAATAATATATTTTCCTTTTCATCGATAGTAATGTAGAGATGGGCAAACCACGGCCCGTAAACGAAATGCAACCCGCAGAGATTCTTGCGATTTTTCACACGATTCTTTTGAGTGAATATCCTGCTTAATGAGACCACAATTAGATTTCGATATGTTGAACACGAAAACGAAATAAAAAAAAAAGTGTCGTAATTTGCTCTGTTCAGTCTAGAGCTATGAGCGGAGTGAACCTCTGAGGGTGTTGAAATCGGATATTTCAGCATCCGTCAGAAACTTCATATTAAGGTCTCTCTCCTCTTTGTCATGACATAAGAACGGCTAACTACTGTTCATTATTGTCCCAAATTCAAGGGTTTTTATAAAAAATTTCAAAACAAATTGATAGAAGTCCTCTAAATAAAAATTGAAATTATATATGATGACCTGATTTTCATTAAAGCATTCTTTATTAATAATATGACTGTTTTTATCTTTTTATTAGTTTTTCATAATTTAGTATACATTTCTTCCAGTTTGTTTGAAAAAGTAAAAATTAAAAATCCAGCCTCAAATATATACAAACCTTCATGGCTGCATTTTCTTATTGGTGTGTGTTGCTACTGTTTACAGTAGACTGTGCCAATCTCATAAATGCTGAAGTTAACATTGAAATTTGAGTATTTTCAGTGTTTGATACAATACACCATCAAAGAGTGTTTTATTTCTTGTTTCTGATTAGAGCATGGTGTGTATGAATTTATTCTAGCATTGTGCATTGCTATGAGTACTGCATTCATGATGTATCGTCTTTTGTATAGGATAGTTGTATTCTTTATTATTGTTTTCCTACAAAATCAAATAACAAAAAAACTCTTGTCTCGTAATGCCAACACCAGTCACCTTGGACTTTCTTACAATAAGTCGAAGTAAACACGTACTAATACTACTTCCGTCACAAATAATTATTATAGGCGTAGGAGTGGCTGTGTGGTAAGTAGCTTGCTTACCAGCCACATGGTCCCGGGTACAGTCCCACTGCGTGGCATCTTGGACAAGTGTCTGCTACTATAGCCTCGGTCCGACCAAAGCCTTGTGAGTGGATTTGGTAGACGGAAACTGAAAGAAGCCCGTCGTATATATGTATATATATATATGTGTGTATGTGTTTGTCCCCCCAACATCGCTTGACAACCGATGCTGGTGTGTTTATGTCCCCGTAACTTAGCGGTTCGGCAAAAAGAGACCGATAGAATAAGTACTAGACTTCCAAAGAATAAGTCCTGGTGGCGATTTGCTCGACTAAAGGCGGTGCTCCAGCATGGCCACAGTCAAAAGACTGAAATAAGTAAAAGAGTAAAAGAGATACATACACGTCCACACACACGAGGATACCATAATTTTCTCATTACAGGTTCTGTAAATATTTGTGTTATTCCATACACCTACGATGTTGTGTCTTTATTACATAATATACATGTTTATGACATCATTTTTCAACAGAAACAGCTGTAAAGATAAGACTTTTACATCAGACCATTTATTTATTTGCATCCAACAACTTACTTTCCATGTTAATGCACTCATTGCGCCTATTTTTGTTTATCTGATGTGTACGTGCGCGCGAGCGCATGTGTATCAGGTTTGCAATTATAGAAAGTATTCTTAGTTGTTGACAAACATTACTTTTGCCTTGAACGTATTTTTTGCACATTCGAACTCTTCAGCGGAAGTGCATTATCCTCTTTCCTTAATGAAGTATGGAAGAGCGAACGCGAAGGTAAACATAGAAACGTGTTTGCTGACGTAAAATACAGAAAACTTATACATTGGAAGTGTATCAAATTTTAGTTAGAATTTTTATTTTGTTTTGAATGGGTTTGTCGCGAAAGAAGAGCAACCCCATGGTCCTTTTCGGGGCTTCTTCCTTAAATGCGTAATGAAACTGTGCAATAGGTTTGCTACACACGCCAGCCTACCGAACATACAGCGTAAACGTACCCAATATCGTTTCTAAAGGACGGTAGTAATGATATGGAATGAAACTGGGTGTGTATATGATGCTTAGAATATGTTTCCAATATGTATACACTCATACATATTTGTGCACCTACACACAATCCCGCCAACAGACACGTACAGGCTCATATATACACATATACGCATGGATACACACTCACAAAATAATAATAATAATAATAATAATAATAATAATAATAATAATAATAATAATAATAATAATAATAATGATGATGATGATGATGATGATGATGATAATAATAATAATAATAATAATAATTTCAAATTTTGCCACGAGGGGAAGAGGATTAAGTCGGTTACATCGGAATTTGAACTCAGAACACGAAGACCGACGAAGTACCGCCAAGCATTTCGCCCAGCGTGCTAAAGATTCTGCCAGCTCGTCGCCTTAATAATAATAATAACAACAACAACAACAACAATAATAATAATAATAATAATAATAATAATAATAATAATAATAACAATAACAATAAAATTATCTTTATTGTTGTTGTTATTATTGTTGCTGTTTTAATATTATCTAATATAATATAAATTCGGTGAATCAAAGCATATATCTCACAATAAAGTTTTTCATATAGATATATACATATATGTTTGGATTTTTTTTATTCACAGTTTCGATATTAATTTTAAGTCGTATTATTGTATTATTCTATTTCTTTTGATTGTTTCTTTTTTTTTTTTTTACAAGAAATTTGATGTATGTGTATGTTTGTGTATATGAGAGCCTCTGCGTGTATATGTATATTTTTGTATGTATGTGCTTTCCTCTGTGTGTGTGTGAACACAGAGAGAAACACTTATATACGCATATATAATGATGTAACTACAAAGGAGTAACTTAGAAAAGGAAAAGGAAATATTCAATACTAAACATAGGTTGAAATAATTTATTAGCTGCAAGGTATGTATATACATATATATATATATATACGCGTATATATATATATATATATATATATATATAT
>NC_068988.1:43158789-43161699 GCF_001194135.2 Octopus bimaculoides | reverse complement strand
TTCTCCTCCTCCTCCTCCTCCTCATCATCATCATAATCATCATCACCATCATCATCTTCATCACCATCATCATTACTGCCATTATCCCCACAGTTACAATCACCATCGTCGTCGTCGTCGTCATCATCATCATCATCATCATCATCATCGTTATCATCATCATCAATGGCATCAATATTGAAACAAATTCTGTTGCTTCTACGACAAACTAATTTTCTTGGAAAAATAAACTAATTTTCTTGGAAAAAAGAATTACAGTGGTTTACCAAATCAGATAAACAACAACAACAACAACAACAACAACAACAACAACAACAACTACAGCACCGAAGACAATTACAACAAAAACAATAAAGACAGCAAAAACAATAATAATAACGCTAACATGATCCATTACAAGAAGCAGCGGTATAACCAGAAAACAAACAACAATTACAACAACAACAGCAAAAATAGCAACAACAGCAAAAATGACAACAACAGTAGTTAAGACAATTATAACGATAATGGTAAGAATGACAACAGAACAATAATGATATTACTAACACGATCCTTTACAGGAATCACCGCCATTACCCAGAACACAAGCAACAAACAGCGGCAACTTTCATTCGAGCCATCACCATGACGACCGACAACAACAATAAAGGCAATATACAGCAGCAACAACAGAACCAATTACAACAACAACAACAACAACAGCAATAACAACAGCAGCAGCAGCGACGACAAGAACCATTTCCAAAAGAATAATATGGAATTCAGTTTAATACGAAAACAAGAGATTTGTTTACCAAATTTTAAGATGACATTTTAAGAAGAATGTTGTTAATAGAAATTGAAAAAAAAAAAAAAGAGAGAGAAAAGAAAAAAATGCTAAACGAAATTCTGTTTTGGAATATTTACGTCGGAAAAATAACCATCAAACTCTGGAATTTTTAATGAATAGGGAGTGTGTACGATCGATTCCAGCTGACAGCGTCAATTAGAAAATAATTTCCTTACCCCCCACCACTACTTTTCTTTTCATTTTGTTTTGAAATGTTTTCTTTGGGATAATTAGAGTCTTGGAGGCCTTAGAATTTTTCATGAAATTTTCGTTAAGTCTTATTATTTGACAATGATGGGGATGGCGGTTGTAAGGAGGCGACGGTGATGGTGGAAGTGGTGCTGGTTGCAGTGATGGTTTTAGTAGATATAATGGAAGAAAGGGCAGCAGGGATGGCGTTAGTTGTTGTTTTGGCAGGGAAGCGGTAGTGTGATGATAATTGTTACGATAGCAGATCTGATCTGGGTAGTGGTGTGGGGTACTAATTGTGATAACGGTCGATGACCATGATGATGTCGATGGTCAACGTTGTATCGGAAATTTGCAATGGCTCCATAACTATCGCCTCGGAGCCCTAGTAATCCGTTATAGCACTTATCTAGCGTATCTAATCATTTAGATCATCTATGAACTAATGAACTAAACACCCATACTTTATATATATATATATATATATATATATATATATATATATATACATACATTCATACACACACAGTTACTTATACAGCCGTACAAACATACATGTTCAAATAGCTCAATGATACTCCCATATATACACATATGCATAAGTACACACATACGTAAAAATATACTTACATTCATTCACTCATACGTACAAATATACATATGTACATACATACATACATACAAACAAGCATATAGATACATACCGACATACATATATACATGCATATATACTTATATACAGTCATATACATATATGATTTATTTATACAGATATACACATATACATACTCACATAGCTCACTGGTAATTCAATATGTAATTTCCTTCATAAATTAGTCAGTTTTAATTAAAGTTCAATGTTAATTGTTGTCTTAGTTAAAGGAAACCTTCTGAGTGTGTATCTGCACCGATAATTCTGTGTGTGTATGTACGTATGTATATGTATGTATGTATATATGTATGTATGTATGTATGTATGTATGTGCGTGCGTGTGTGCGTGCCTGCATGCTTACGTATGCGTGTGTGTATGTGTTTGTGAGTGTGTATGCGCAGATGAATATGTCCGCATGTGAACGTGCCTATACACATATATATAGATATGTATGTATATCTACATTATATATATGCGTGCGCGCGCGATGTGCGTGTATGTGTGTGTGTATATATATAAGAGTATGATAGTTTAATGGATACACATACATATACATACCCACACATACATATTTACATATACATGCATGTACGTACATACACACAGACACACACACACATATATATATATATATATATATATATATATATATGCTCATATAAGCATATACATAATACTTATATGCATCTATGTATGTGTATATGTATGTATGTATGTATTTATCTATCTATCTTTCTATCTTCCTGTCTCTCTCCCGCTCTCTCTATATCTTTCTATACACATGTGTGTGTATGTGCATGCAAGTATATATATATATACACATATATATATATATATATATATATACACATATATATCGGCGATTCCAGTCCGACCCCTCCACTTAGCACATCTTCCCTAACCGACCCCTCCCCTCCTTCAAACCAGCCCATAATCTACGAGACCTCTTGGTCCATAGCTTCTTCCCTAATCCAATCTCCCATCCAAGATCGTTCCCTTACTCCAGCCCACGCTTCCTCACTTGCCCTTACCTCTTCAACACCACCCTCCTCACCGGCACTCATCATCGACCCTATCACATCACCGACTCTTTCACCTGCACTTCTACCAATGTCATCTACAGCATCTCATGCTCTCTCCGCCCTTCTCTGTACATCGGGCAAACGGGACGCCGCTTGGTTGAACTGTTCGCGGAACACCTCCGAGACATCCGACTCGGCAATGACATTCTAGTCTTGC
>NC_068988.1:43157849-43158368 GCF_001194135.2 Octopus bimaculoides | reverse complement strand
TCTACCCCCAGCCTCAGCCTTACCCAGGCCCCACCCTTGCTTTCCCCACCTCCCAACACCATCACACTACACCACACACCACTACACCATACATCACCATACCACACAACACATCACATCACATACACACACGCACACGTGACGGTCACCAGCCCTCTTCCACATGCACATACATAATCTCTTTAAGCACACCTTCGTTTTGGGATCACCACTACTTTATTATCTCCCCATCTTCCTAGCTCTCGTGTGTGACCCTTTTGTCCGGCATTTGCCATGATAGATCGTTAGCCACTACACATTCTTTATTTTCTCTCCTTGTTTCTTTCTGTGTTCCTTTCTGTAAAAGAGTGTGGGCTCGAAACGTTAATGACTTCTTCACTTCCCGAGCGTTAAACTAATACATCTGTTTGTTGTCTACACCACCTGTCTTCGTCTTTTGTTTTGTTTCTTTTTGTGAATTCTACCGATACATAAATACATATTTATATGTGTGTGTGAATGCGTATATGTATTTACATA
>NC_068988.1:43154098-43157778 GCF_001194135.2 Octopus bimaculoides | reverse complement strand
TATATATATATATATATATATATATATATATATATGTATGTATGTATGTATGTATGTATATACATATATACATATATGTACATATATGTACGTATGCATGTATGTATATTTGTATGTATGTAAATTTTATATGTGGTTTTATTAGCAGAGTGTTAAGAGCATCGGAGAAAATACCTCATAGTAATTGACCATTGGTTCAGGCACTCTGCGTTCTGATTTCAAACCCTGTCTAAGCCAACTTACATCCTCAAGGAGTCGATAACATATTGTTTTAGCCTAAAACAGTGGATTGCTAGAATCTTAACACAGCGGACGAAATGGATTGCAATTCCTATTTCGTATCCATGCGTAGTGCGTCTAAATCTCATTTCCTGTCACGGTTTTCTTTGAGTACTGGCAAAAAAACGGTGGGGAATACTTAAAGGGCATACTTAAGCAAATGGCCTAGTATTTCAGATGAATACTTTCAATGCCAGGGCACCTGCTGGCGGGAGTGACTGTAAAACTTTCAAATCCTGTGCACTAAACTAGCGAGATACATACATACTATATATACACACACCTACATACACATACATACGTGTGTATGTATGTTTACAGAGATAATGAGATAGAAAGAGATATATTAAATACCTATATGCGAATACCGATATATATATATATATATATATATATATATATATATATATATATATATATATATATATATATACGCGCACACATTCACAAACGCACATACACACACACACACACACTCATATATATTTATCGTCAAGGAAGGTTGTGTTTTTGCAAACCAGCAGACTTAGTCAAAAATAAACAAGTAAATAAATAAAAAAAAGGAAAAAACAACTTCACATGCTTCATCAACTGGAATTAAAGGAAGGACGACCTGAATTTTTCCAGATTGAATATACTCGTGATAAGAAATTCACATGGTATCAAAATTTGGCCGACCTTCGAAAGTGTACTGTTCATCCGTAGGAATCCGTCATACTCTTCGGTACACTGCGGTGTAAAACGCTCTGTAATACTCTACTACAAGCTGCAATGTAACACTTATTTAATACTCCACTACAGACTACAGTAACAAACAGTGACAACAGTATTCAGAGCGATCGATGTATTTTGTTGATTTTAGGGAGATGCATTATGCCAATATTATTAACAGACGCACTGATCTAATTCCATTCCTTTATTATTAGAGAATTGGTTCAGTATCCAACTAACAAATCGATTCTTTGTTTAATTTCGTTAAACAGTAAGTCATTTGTTTTGTTTTTGTTTGTCAAAGCTCTTTCGTTGCTATTTGCAACCTTTTCAATGACTTTTGACTTAGTCATTTGACGTACTGTTTAATCAAATTAAACAAACAATCTATTTGTTTGTTGGATACTTAACTAACTGACTAATAATAAAGGAATATGATTAAACCAGTGCGTGTGTTAATAATATTGGCATAATGACTCTCCCTAGGCATAGTAAAATTTGTTCCAACGTACGAATTCGCATAAAAAATCTTGCAAATCAGATACAAATACCGAAATCGATGTATTATTTTCCATAATGCATCCAGAAACGCATTCTGGGACAGGAGTTTATGAGTGTGCTCGATACATTAATGATAACAGCTAATTATAGAGAGCTATATATTATGTAAAGAAACTGAATATAAAATTAAAACAATTCGAGGTAACACTGCTTGTATGACAACCATGTATTTTGTTCTGATCCTGCGACCGCAGCTGGTGTCTTTCCCATGTTTTTACAGATTTCCTATAAGGAAGTCCTGATTTCGTATTAATACCGATTGGAGCATAGGTAGCTTGAAACGCATATATTAGTTCATAGGAGTGCTACAAGATGTTTTAATGTTTTACACCTCTTGCCTAAAGTGGGAATTTTTCACCACGGCAAACTGCATTTAAAAAATTCTTTTTACCGGTCAAATATATCCCAGACATATTGGAACCGATCGAAAACTCTGTTGAAAATGAGTATATTTTTTCTGAAACAGGTCGTATTCTTGCAAACTAGCGGGGTTATTAAAATATATTGCAACGAGCTTCACAGACCAGTTTTTAATGAAACATTTAATACTGTTAGAACTATCATTTATAAATCATATCTAAAAATGTAAAACAAGACGGAATAATTTATCTAACTGCCTTCAGAACACTGATTATGCAAATCGGAATTGCTGATTTTGTGAAGTCTGTATTTTAGTGACTAAAAATACAACTATAAAGCTACGCATCTACGAGGACAGACGGAGCTGGATGGGTAACCTTTGACAAGAATCCTTGTAGAAATCGTCCAAACCAATCATCTTTTGACAGATTTGTTTACATTTGCTGTGAATGTTCGATTACGCATCTCAGTAACAATTAAAAACTTTCATTGTCTGCACAAGGTGTATTTCATAGTACATTTTCCGTACTCCAAATAAACTTCTTATTGCACCTATATTTAACACTATACGCTGCATTCACTAGCACACAAATATTACAAAGGAAATAATCATTTCTTTATAATATTTGGCGGGATTAAGGTGGTGAGGTGGCTGAAACGTTAGCACGTCGGGCGAAATGTTTGGCGGTATTTTGTCTGTCTTTACGTTCTGAGTTCAAATTCCGCCGAAGTCAACTTTGCCTTTCATCCTTTCTGGGTCGGTAGATTTAATCGACCGGCCCCCTCCCCAAAAATTTCGGGCCTTGTACCTAGAATAGAAAAGAATATTTGGCGGGATTAGAAGTTAAAATTTACCAAATACTATGAAAAAATATAGTTTCCGGTAAAGATATGATAAAATTCAGTCTTGTTTCAACATTATAGAAGGTGATTTGACGGAGATTTGGCCGTTATTTCTACCAGAGCGAGTAACTACGCAGAAACTCCATCACAGACTCGAACCGAAATTGTTTTTACTCAGAGCATGTCGGCGTTATTTACAGAAGTATGATGTAACCAAGAATATTTATCAGTAATGGATTCAATTGTTGTCCCTCTTTTCCAGTATACTATAGACTCGGCCAATTGCATTTCTCAGTATATTGTAACTAACGAAAACAACAACGGCGACGACGATGTCGACGACGATGATGATGATGTTGATAAATATGACGATGAGGAAGAAACGATGAGGGAGGACTACGACACAACCACCATGAGGATGGTGATGGTGAGACGACGACGGGGAAAGAAAGGTGTTGATGGTGGTGGTGGTGGTAGTGATGGTGGTGTTAGTAGTGGTGTTGCTGGTAGTCGAGTGCTGTTGTTGTTGTTGTTATTAATGGTGGTGGTGGCGGCGGCGGTGGCGGCGGTGGTGGTGGGGTGGTGGTAGGGTGGTGGAATCACGATGCTGAGGATGTTGACGACAACGACAATGAACTGTGATACAGCATAGAATTAGTTCAAAAGCACTGCGCGAATAATAAGATTGTTTGCTCCGTATCTTTTCATAAAATTCGTGGATTGCCTGTAAATACCTAACCAAACCAGACCAGACTAGACGAGACATATGTGTTTACTGAACAACTGGCTTCCACGTCAATCTACCTGTTCCACATCTTACACAACAACATGGTATACGTTTTTATGTGTATGTATGTATGTATGTATGTATGTATGTATGAATTTATGTATATACACATCATTTATATTTATTTATATATATATAT
>NC_068988.1:43147324-43152738 GCF_001194135.2 Octopus bimaculoides | reverse complement strand
ACACACACACACACATATACACACACACACACACACACACACACACACATATATATATATATATATATATATATACACACACTCACATAAGGTGATTCACTTAGACACTTCACATTTACATGTAATGTAAATTTTGATGTATGCAATTGGAAATTTTGACGAAACAAACAAAAAAAAAAATAGCAAATTTAAAGAATTCTATGGGACAGCAAAAGTGAAAGTAAGCAAATTTGGCCTTTGGGATACGACTGTGTACAGCGAATCTAGCTGTATACATAATTGCATGCATACATCCATCCATCCATACATCCATACATCCATACATACATACACACACACACACACACATACATACATACATACATACATACATACATACATACATACATACATACATACATACAGGTCGACAGAAATACGTACATACATGGATGAATATGTATGTAGATGTGCAATGTAGTACCAGTTTATGTTTAAGCAGACTATATGTCCACAGGATACGAATTATATTTTCGGTAGTCCAGGTCTTTTGAAAGCTAAGTATCGTCGACATTACACGATATTGCATTAATTTGAGCAACTGCAAATATTCATCTAAAAACCAATAAACACAATTCTGGAATGTTAGCTGACAGGTAGTTTAACGTATAGCTGTGTGTTCATGGATATTTGATGAGCTCTGTCGGATACCAAAATAATCGATTGCCTACCATCCTGAGCTAAATCAATTCGTATCTCTTTGGAATCTTCTTGTAAAGCCAACAAGCTGTTATGGATAAGTTTTCTATCTAGATATTTTGTTTTGGCTCCAACCCTGCACCTTGGTTCTTGGTTTTGCGTCTAGAAATCTAGTGTCGTTTGTAATTTTTGTTTTTTCAAGGGTTACTTAGAGCAAGAAGATATTACCTGTGATTCATATCAGGGGCTTTGTAACAGGTGAAGCAAAGGGGTATATTGTACTCAGAGACCTAGCAAGAATGTTTGATGCAAAGTAGATTTCCGTTATACGCACTCAAATGTCTTCGAAGCTAAATAATAAAATACTTCTTTCCGTATTGAAAATTTAAAACTCAGCATGACAAAACCCAAACCAATCATTCATTGAACATTTAATGTCTAATTATATAATTGTACAGACCACCCCTATACACACACGTGTGTGTATGTGTGTGTGTGTGTGTGTGTGTGTGTGTGTGTGTGTGTGTGTGTGTGTGTTTGTGTGTGTGTGTAAAAGGTGGTGTAGTAGCTGTTGCTAGTTGGCAAGCATAGGGTTTGGTGATGCTTTCGGAAAGAGAGTGAAATCTTTTCCACTGCCGAAAGATCTTAATTGTTCCTTGACGTGATTAACGCGGAAGGAATATCGCTTTTGACAAATTTTTGAAGGTCAAGAAACTATTGACGACTGACATAAGAAAGCACTTTCCTGATAGACCCAATATTTCAAAAGCTGTTCTACAAACCAAATATGAAAGCAACTGAAAGTAATGAAAGAGATGATACTCCCAGACTCTTTACATTTCGTATAATATAAATGAAGGTGACTATTTCTATTGCGTATGTTTTACTGGAAAAGATACTGATAGGATGGCAGTTCATTGGCCACGAGATGCTGCATTTATTCACAATGAGACACGCTGTTGCGTGCCCCCAACGAAAACCAAGATTAAAACTCGCTTACTCATACCACTTGTTAATATCGCATTGTCTACCTAGCAATGAATTTGAGAACAGAAATCTATTGCTTAATTTAGAATAAACTCTTTATACAACAGCCATCATACGTAGCCTAAGATTAAAATCAAAGCACCGAATCCAATGCAGAAGCAATGGAGACGGTTGGTACACTGGAACTTTGGCTCGATGCAGAATCTTTTTAGATGCAGAACCAATCCAGAGGGTCATATACATATTCTACACAGCTAAGTATTTTGAAGGAATGTTTAGCCTAGAAGCTAAAACAACGAAATGCGACGAAGCACAGAGAAAAGCCAGTAGCTGTTCTGAAAATATGACACAACGCAGGTAGTCGAATACTTGGCTCTCATCCCTACACCTGTGCACATTATATGATCCGTAAATTCACCTTCTGCTACTACCTGCTAGTTACTATATCAGTTACTCCAGACCCGTCTTTTCACCTTTTATGAAGCAAGGTATTGTTGAATAGATGAAAGGGAGGTACCTGATACAGATAAGGTAAAATATATTATCGTTACTGGGGCTTTTATCAAGAAACTATATGGTTGACGCCCAGCTCGACGAGAGCAAAGGTTGTGAATGAAGTAAGATAACAGCTTTGTCTTTGTTGTTTATTTAAATACAAACAGCGCGATAAGAACAGAGGCACCACCACTGATCAAATGAACAAACAATGCGTGACCACTGAATTTTATTAACGACCCCACCCACACAACCATTATCGATATCCATTTACTTTGACTGAACAGATGGTCCCAGATTTATAAGGGATGGAAATAAGACGTTTTAACGTGATGTTTGTGTTTTAGTAACAGAAATAAAGTGAAGTAAAATTATCTCAAAAAGGAAATTGAGATCAAATCACTGAGTCACTTCACTGAGTGTTGATTTCTGCTCCTATAAAGATTTCTTGTATTAGCACAAGGCTTCACATTCGTAGAAGTGGGTGTCAATCAATTAAACAGATTTCACTACTCGACTGGTGATTACTTTAATCCAAAGGGGATAATAGATAAATTGGATCCCAATAAGACTTCTCTATAGAGAACCTAAACGAAAGTAAATCCTGTGGGAGAATTTGATACAAGACTGTTTCTGTCATTTCAATGGGTAGCATTAATTACTTAGATTTTGATTGGCAGAACCGTTAGAGCAACAAATAAAAGAATTTACAATATTTAGTTACAACCATTTACGTTCAAAGTTCGAATCTCACCGATAGCAATACATGTTTTATCGTTCGAGAATGGGGGAGATCAAATAAAGTGGAGAGTCGATTAATTTGATAAAAGCTCCCCTCCGGATTTGAGAACTTGTGAATATATCAGAAATAAATTGGCACATTTTAGGATGAAGTGGGAGATATTTGATTGAATCAAGCCAAATATAAGGCTATTAGTAATGCCAGCAACATTTCAACTAAACACTCGTACTATAAACTGTTAAATATTGGGCTTCACACTCTAGATCTTATGCCACTCCACCATGCTCACTGTGTGTGTGTGTGTGTGTGTGTGTGTGTATTAGGTAAATCGGAAAAAATCAGTATTCTCTTCCCTCCCTCTCTCGCATGTTTTCTGTATGTATCCATCTCTAAAGCCAAAACTAAGGATTTTCATTCTTTGTCTTTGAAATTTGCACTCTAAAATACTGTCCATTCACAAAATGTTATGTATTTAATGAGTTAATTTGCACACCCGCTTACTGTTAGAAGTGTATACATGTATGTGTGCTGATATATATATGCTTCGTCTAAGTGTTTAAGTCTGGTACTCATATATATGTGTATGGTATGCAATAACCATGATCTTTTAAAACTGTTGGTCTTGCGTCTAAATCAGAGGCGTTATTATAGAGTGAGAGAGCAGAACATGCCATCAAAGTGACACTGGGGTACAAATATACAAAGCCCAATATACCCATCATGACTACCCGTCTGATAAGGGTACACCAGGCACAGACATCACAACCATATGTATACGACGCGGTGAACTCACATCAAGATAAACAGCACGTGGCCTTGCAGGAGCGACCCAGTTAGGATTTTCTTCAGGTTAAAAGGCCCCCCCAAAAGGGTTGTTTAAGGATAATGAACGAAACACCAAAGTTTCCAAGAGTGAATTATTCAAACACCAAAGAATCCTTCTCAACACTAAGGGACATGCTCAATTGGTTAAGATCAAACAACTGACAAGCAAATCTGTGGTACTGAGCAGAATATTTGCTGTAGCTCATCTTTTAAGCCAAGACAAAACATGTACATGATAATATTTCCAATCAGTTAAGATCAGAAGCCACGAGAGCCACTGTCTGGTACTGCATCAGGGCATTTATAATTAGAATCATAATTATTATTCAGTAGTTTTATTTTTATAGCGTGCTTTCACTTCACTACCGAGCACAGCTCTGTGTGCCGTGGGTATGTGCTGTGGTTTGCTGTGATGCTCTTATGGTTACTGCATTGAAAGTGTTTTGCGTAGAATGTGTGCAGTGCCCAGTAGTGCAATTTTCTGTATGTTATATATACTTGTAAGTCCTGGTGTTTTTGTTATGGATTTGTCTGAATATTTTTTTATTATACCTAATGCGCCTACTATGACAGGTATTGTTTCTGCTTTTAGATTCCACATTCGAGTTACCTCGATTTCCAGGTCTTTGTATTTTGAAAGTTTCTCTATTTCTTTTAGAGAAACTTTGTCATCTGCTGGTATTGATACATCAATTAGAAAGTTTTTTTTTTCTTCATGATCTTTGACAACTATATCTGGTCTATTGGCCTTAATTTCTCTATCTGTGTGTATTGGCATATCCCAGAGTATGGTTGCTTTCTCGTTTTCTGGGACCTTTTCTGACGTGTGTTTATACCATCTTTTTTCTGTTGTTATTCCATAGTGTTGGCATAGCTTCCAGTGTATATAGGTCCCAACTTTGTAGTGTCTGTGAATATATTCCTTCTTAGCCAGGACTGGGCAGCCAGAGATAATATGATTTATTGTTTCTTGTCCATCTCCACATATTCTGCAGTTACTTGTTGTTTCTTTTCATTTGTTACTACTACTATTACTATTATTATTATTATTATTATTATTATTATTATTATTAATAATAATAATATTATTACAACAACAACTACTACTACTACTACTACCACCACCACCACTACTACTACTACTACTACTACTACTACTACTACTACTACTACTACTACTACTACTATTATTATTATTATCATTACTTCTACTACTACTACTACTACTATTATTATTATTATTATTATTATTATTATTATTATTATTATTATTGTGTGAGAGAGCAGCGCATGCTATCAAAGTGACACCGGGGTAAAATATACGAAGCCCAATATACCCATCACGACTACCCGTCTGATAAGGGTACACCAGGCACTTGCATCACGATCATATTTGCGCGACATTGTGATCTTATATCAAGATAAACAGCGCATGACCTTGCAGGTGAGGCTCTGTTAGAATTTGCTTCAGGCTGAGTAGCCCATCCAGCTCAAACGGTCCCTGAATAAGGTTTAAGGTTGATGAGCAAAACAACTATGTTTCCAGAGGTGGATTATTCAAGCCTCAAAGAATTCCTTTCAATACATTGTTTTGATGCACCCCCACTACCTCTGCTCGTGATCAGGAATGCAGATACCGTCAGCCACTAAGGGACATGCTCAACTGGTTAAGGTCAAACAACTGACA
>NC_068988.1:43145907-43146610 GCF_001194135.2 Octopus bimaculoides | reverse complement strand
CACACACACACACACACACACACACACACACACACACACACACACACACGGGTAGATATGTAAATATGTACTCTTATTACAAGCAACGATGAGAATAACGTTGCTTCCGCTTCTACCTTCACAGCTAGTGCCAATGCTCTGCCGCAGCTGATGATGATGATGATGATGATGATGAGGGTGGGGATAACGATAAGTTTGGTGAGGAGAATGACGACAGGTATGGACAACGCCCAGTTCCGTACACTTCGTAGTGAATAGCAGAGAGAGAGAGTTATTAGTGAGCGTTTGAGCGTGTACCATTGTGCATGTGTGCATATATGTGTGTGCGAGTATACATTTATATATGTATATATACAAATATATTCATGTTTGTGTGTGTGAACATAAATAGATAAATTACACTCAGCCATCCATCCTTACACACACACGCACACATACATAAATATACACACACACACATCCTTTATCCTTTTATTTGTTTCAGTCATTTGATTGCGGCCATGCTGCAGCACCGCCTTTAGTCGCGCAAATCGACCCCAGGACTTATTCTTTGTAAGCCTTGTACTTATTCTATTGGTCGCTTTTGCCGAATCGCCAGGTTACGGGGACGTAAACACACCAGTAGCGGTTGTGAAGCGATGTTTGGGGGGACAAACACAGACACATAAACATATATACACACACACACACACACACACACACA
>NC_068988.1:43144986-43145394 GCF_001194135.2 Octopus bimaculoides | reverse complement strand
TATATATATATATATGCACATACATCCAAACTCGTATACTTATTCGTATATATAGAGACGTATGCCTGTGTATGTGTATTTATAAATATTATATACTTACACACACATTTATGAAGGAAGCGAAAACTGAAAATACGCTTCTAGTCTTTAACAGGATTTACTGCTTTGATGATCGATGTTACTATCATCACGGAGCTTTCTACTAGCATATCCATGCATTGTCTTCTGCTCATATAGGCTCATTCTTTCATCTGATGATACGTTTCAGTAGAGACGTGCGATTTCTTTGGGCATGTATTCTTGGTTATCAGACAAAGAGTGTTGGTCAAGGAGCTGCCTTCCAAGTCTTATGATGTTATCAGCCTTATGAATGTACGTATGTATGTATGTATGTATGTATGTATGTAT
>NC_068988.1:43143643-43144976 GCF_001194135.2 Octopus bimaculoides | reverse complement strand
TCAGCCTTATGAATGTACGTATGTATGTATGTATGTATGTATGTATGTATGTATGCATGTATGTATGTATGTATGTATGCATCTCTCTTGTATCCTAGTCTTTTAATTTGCCGAAGCACGTTCGAACTTGCATCTAATCTTATATTCTATTTTATTACACCCCCTCTTATGTTGCTTTGATTTTTATTTTCTCTTCCAAATATATATTTTCGTTTCATTCGTAATTTCTCAATTCGAGTCGCTAAGATTAAACTACATATTTTTTGTGACTTTTGTATCTCGTTACCTGTGTATCAATCCTTAAAAGCTTATTCGATGGTAGTTCACAAATCGAGATTGAGTTAGTGGTTTTGTCCTTAGGTATCGAAACCTAGATAATCCCAAGACAGGCAGCTGATGAAAAGTAGCATTTTGTTATTTTCTATTCGTTCTGCTTGTTACGAGTTCTCAAAATTTGATCCTAATTTCGAGTATACATGCGCGCACGCGCATACAGACACACATATTTACACATACATTGTACTGATATTACCCTCTATTAACACTCTGAGTTTTACAACTAAGTCATGTTTCAATTACACCATTATTTGTTACACATCATTTGTTATTAAGTCTACCAGCGTAGGCGATCTTGGAAATAGAAAGACGTAACTCAAACTAAATTAGAAAAATGAAAAAATAAATATAATTGTAAACAAGTAAAAGATAAAGCATGAAGAAATTACAAAAAATATGATAAATATAAGCGAACAGGAATGATAAAACATGCTATTATTAAATTTCAGCGCTTTATATAATCCCTTATATCTCCATCTAACGGAATATCTGAGTCTATAAATCTGTGCTCATGTCAACGTATGAGTGTTAACATATGTGGTTTTTGTGAGTGGTTATAGGTTCCTCTTTGTGTGTGAGTGTGTGTGGGGTGGTGTAAATATGCTTTTCTGTGGGCGTGTGTGTATGTGCATACGTTTATACGTAAATGTGCATGTGGATATGTATGTTGATATTGATATATACAAAGAAGGCATGCACATACAGTACATGTACAAAAGACCTGGCAGATTTATTTATACAAAGAGATAGTACATTAACTGGTTGCATAAGGGAATATATATGATTATATAAACTGATGGTATTTGCTTATATATGTGTAGATATGTAGGCGTTTGTAAGCGTGAAATGTATCTGTATTTGGTTATATGCTTATGTACACATCCACGCAATCAAGTATGTAAACGTACGTTTATTTTATGTGCATATGTGTATCTTTGTGTTCATATTTGCACACACACACACACACACACACACATATATATATATATATATATAT
>NC_068988.1:43141942-43142825 GCF_001194135.2 Octopus bimaculoides | reverse complement strand
ATATATATATATGTATGTATGTATGTATGTATAGACGCGCGCACACACCGCAGGGCGTAAGTCCGTTAATCTGTTAATCGCTAATTAACGAAGTTAACATTTTCGTTAACGATCTAACTCTTAAGTTAACTTCGAAAATCATTATCGGACTTATTGTCTTGCGTTACATTTAGCCAAAAAATTCATAAAAACTCGTAAACGTTTAAAAGTTTCTATTGTTTTCAGATTGTCTTCGCATATTGAATATTGTATACGTCATTCTTTCAACTCCGATATAACGCCACTCATTACTATAAATAACTTGTAGGACCACGTTTGACCCTGCCTGGATTTGAAACCAAATCCATCTGCTTGTTGCTTGCAAAGACAGCGGGAAATGTCTTTCACCTGTCAAGGAGAAAATACCCATTTTCCAGAAAGTTATGAGGGGGAAAATGTCTGGTCCTGCGAATTTTACGAAACTCCTTTCACCAACACATCGGAATATTATTTTCCAACAAATTTTTACACACACTCAATCTACAGGATATAAACGATTATTTACTGGACGTTTCGTTAAAAAGTATCCATTTTTCTGGAAGTTATGAGGCAACAAAGTCGGCTTGCCCCATTACACGATACTGTTGGCCTTGTGCTAAAATTTGAAGCAAATATATTTTTGAATTTTGAGGCTGCGAGCTGGCAGAATCCGTTGCGATCCGGGTAAAATGCTTAACGACATTTCGTCCGTCTTCACGCGCTGAATCCAAATTTTCGGGGTTGATAAAATAGGTACAAGTTGAGCATTGAGATCTATGTAATCGACTTAGCCCCTCCCCCGAAATTCCTGGCTTTGTTCAAAAATTTGATTCTAATATTACTTTGAATGTTATTTCATTCAATT
>NC_068988.1:43140369-43141590 GCF_001194135.2 Octopus bimaculoides | reverse complement strand
ATATATATATATATATATATATATATATATATATATATATATATATATATACATATAATGGGAGTGAGGGATCTGGACCTTATTGTTCTTGGTTTCTAACCAGAGTTCCGTGTCTAAAACTTGTAGCCTATAGTTGGGGTGCTTGTTAGGGTAGTCTATCGCTACTTTGATACTTTGGAGTTAGCTATTTGCTGGACGCCCTCCATAGTGTTAGCTTCTAGATCATCGACATTATCTTGCGGGGGTGCTTTGGCTACTATGTTGATATCACACACATAGCGGGAGTACATGGTTAGGGCTATGGAGTTCTCTACTAATTTCTCTTTGAGTCTCCTATCCCACCATACCATAAATAGGTTATCTACATCACCAGTGATACTGAGACCGTTGGCTGCACCTTCCTCTTAGGCATATATCGTTTGATCTTGGTACTCGCACCCACCATCGTTTTCGGGGGTCCGTATAGCTCTGGTCCACCCGTTCCCTCTCTCTCCAGGGGTCTCCCTGGCCATAGAAGTTGTACTAGAGGGTCTACTTCTTACCGATCTAGTGGGGCCGAAACAACTAAGGTCATGTTCATCTAAGTAACAGCAAAATCAACATCAATGGATCGGTAAGAGGATACTGCATGTATATATACACAGATATACACGTGTATATGCATATATACATATATATATATGCGCATGTGTGTACGCAACTTTATATATAGAGCAACACACAGATGTTTACGTATGTACACATACACACACATACGTGTGTGCATATATATGTATGTCTTTATATGAAATGTGAATGTCTAACGCTTAGTATTTACAATCTCTTTTACTGTGACACTTATGGAACAATATCAAATATAGTGAAATCCCACATAAATAAATGTAAATATAGCTTCAAGTACCACGTGACAGATGTAAAACACAGCCAACGCAGCCAACAATCATTAAAATGGGACTGACAGTTGTTATTGATAAATGTTCATGTCGTTGCTAGGGACTATTGAAATACATACGCACTCTGCCCTCTCCTCACTTCCACACGCATTTGTGTTTCGCTCCATATTTATTTATTTATATATATATGCATGTTTGTGTGTTGTGTGTGTATATATACATATATATATATATATACACACACATATATATGCACACATTATATATACGTATATATATATATATGTATATATATATATATATATATATATATACATATATATATATA
>NC_068988.1:43138060-43139967 GCF_001194135.2 Octopus bimaculoides | reverse complement strand
TATATACATATACACATAGGGAGAGAGGGGAGAGAGAGAGAGAGATGTATAGTTTAGGACAATCAGTGAGTTATCATAATAGTACTCAGAGTTTCAAATGCCGGAGCTAAGAGCTATGATGCATTCTTTGAGTGCTATTATGACAAGTAACTGATTGTCCTAAACTAAACACATATAAATATCCTCTATTTACCTAATATCGAAGTCTCGTTCTTTTCTTATCAATTATTATTATTATTATTACTATATAAGCGCAGGCGTGACTGTGTGGTAAGAAGCTTGCTTGCCAACCTCATGGTCCCAGGTTCAGTCCTACTGCACCTTGCGCAAGTGTCTTCAACTGTAACCTCGGGCTGACCAAAGCCTTGTGAGTCGATTTGGAGGAGGGAAGCTGAAAGAAGCCCGTCGTGTGTATGTGTTTGTCCTCCCCCATCACCGCTTGACAACCGGTGTTGTTTATGTCTCCGTAACTTACCGGTTCGGTAAAAAGAGTCCGATAGAATAAGTACTAGGCTTTAAAATATATAAGTCCTGGTGCCGATTTGGTCGACTAAAACCCTTCGAGGCGGTGCTCCAGCATGGCCGTAGTCAAATGACTGAAACAAAGAAAAGAATAAAAGAATATGTATATATATATATATATATATATATATAAAACAAATAAGCACAAATGCGCACACACACACATAAACATATACACTCACACATATACACACATACACACCTACAAACAAGCACACAGTTACACACATATATGTAATACTGAGTATTACACATGCTTAATGCTAGTTTACGGAGATGTACTTGCGAAGCAAGTGATTTGATCTGAGATCGTGTGCTGAAACTAAAATAATTGCAGCGTGGAAGATGTTTATTAACCATTTAGAAGCACACAAAACCGTTAGATTCACTTCAACATTTAAATTAATTCGCCGAAATATTCTCGTCGCTTTGAGACCGCGACCTGATCACTGTCAAAATTCCGTGCTGCATCGCCGTGCTTTTAAGAAAAAGAGAACTCGGTGCAGATAACATGGAGAATGGGAATTTTATTGAAACAATTAGTTTGTTTAATGCTTAACAAGGATGACTGGTTTCATCTTGGTTGGTATTCTTCAAACAATACAAGTGTGTGTGGATGTGAGCATGTGCAGACACACACACGTACACACGATAATCTTTCTCTCAGCTTCTATCTGCTACCTGTCATAAGTCACTGTTTGATGAAAGTCTATTATAGATGACACATCGAAGGGTCAGCACATGAGTATCGAGCCCAGAAACAAGTAGTTTAGAAGCTACCCTCTTAAACATCGAGACATACTTGTTCATAGATACTACGTTAAAATCCACTGCCTGTATTTTGCTGTCTTGTTGCAGTACACCTTATTCGACATTACGTCATTTCACCTGCTTATATCATTTGTAGCAGATCAACAGGGATTTTTTACTTTAGTATGACTTGTTAAGCTTCCAGGTGAATGTTTATCCCGCATCTGTTTAACGACAAGAGTTAGATATCATGATATATGTTAAGAAAACGCATACACACATATATGTATAAGTATGGATCTCTCTCTCTCTCTCTCTCTAATGTTTTACATCTTTCAGTCACTAGACTGCGGTCATGCGGGGTCACCGCCTCGAAGAATTTTTGGTCAAATGGATCGATCCCAGTATATTTGTTTTAAAAGTCGGTCTACTTATTCTATCAGTTTCTTTTTGTCGAACTGTTGGTTACGGGGACGCAAACACCAGCAACCATTGTCAAACGATGGTTGGAGGACAAATACAAACACAAAACGCACACGCACATACTAGCACACACATACACACACACTCACACACACACACACACGCACACACACACACACACACACACACACACACACACACACACACACACA
>NC_068988.1:43135408-43136003 GCF_001194135.2 Octopus bimaculoides | reverse complement strand
TATATATATATATATATATATATATATATATATATATATATATGTATATATGGTTCAGGTGCATGTTTTTCTCCGTTTTGTATTCAAAAAATGTTATAGATTCCACGACTCTCCTGTCTATAGGCCTCTCCTTCTCTTTTCTCCCCACCACGTCTTCACACTGTCTCACTCCCACTCTGCACACCAAACACAAACTTAGATGTGACATATCCTGGAGGCAAATCCTGTTTTTAAGTATCTTCCTCCTACTATCAAGCCTGCCCACCTGTTATCTCTTTAAATTCATCATCGTTGGCTCAGTGCATGCAGCACCGCCGGTGCAATCATCGCCATCAACGTCACCATCACCTTCGCTAGTTTTATCACCATTATCCACCACCATCACGATTCTCATCAACGCCCCTTCATCAGTAATAATACTACCGCCGCCGCCACTATCATCATCATCATCATCACTGAAACCACCACCACCATCACCATCACAACCATTTCTACTGATGCCTTATCTTTCGATTATACAACGTTAAAATACATACATACATACATACATACATACATATATATATATATATATATATATATATATATATATATA
>NC_068988.1:43131660-43135069 GCF_001194135.2 Octopus bimaculoides | reverse complement strand
ACACACACACACACACACACACACACACACACACACACACACACACACACACATATATATATATATATATATATATATATATATAAATGTGTATGTGTTTGTGTATATATGTAAATATTTCTGTAAATCGTACAATATAACTTACCAGCCTATCTATCTGTACTTCTCTTTTATGTCTCTAATATTCCATTAATATTTATCATTTAGCGTCACGGCGCTATTTTCATATCACACAATCGTTCATATTCTTCCGCTCGTTGCGATGAATTCATTAACCATGGCCGTCAAGTAGGCACTTCCGGTCATATACTGAAGATACAACTGAATGATTTCCAGTCAACATTTGTGCTAATCTGAGCAGGTGCTTACAATAATGAAAGAAACGGCGTTTACAATGTCTCCGGATACATGCTTTAGTCACAATCAAAAGAGTAAGTGATTATGCTGCCAAGCCGTTTATATGTTCGTGTTTTCATACTCTGTTTTTATATTTCTGTGGAGTTATTTATTCAGCTTGAATAATGAGGGGGGAAAATGCAATGAAGCATTATCCTCGAGTTTGAAAGGGCAGCATCTTGGCAATCCAGATTTTTACATCATCTATCTATGGCATGTTTAGGTTCAGACAAGGTGCGTGGCTTCGTGGTTAGGATATTTGGTTCTCAATCACAAGGTCGTGAGTTCGATACCCGGTAACGCGTCGTGTCCTTGAGCATGACCTTTTAATTCACGTTGCTCCAGTCCACTCAGCTGCAAAAAATAGCTGTACCTGTATTTCAAAATGGGCCAGCATTGTCACATTCTGTGTCATGCTGAATCTCCCTGAGAACTACGTTAAGGATACGCACGTCTGTGCAGTGTTCAGCCACTTGCACGTTATTTCCCTAAGCAGGCTGTTCCTTTAATCGGATCAACTGGAACACTCGTCGTCATAACCGACGGAGTACCAATGTCTAGGTGCAGGCATGACTGTATGGTTAAGAAGCTTGCTTTGCAACCACATGGTTTCAGTTTCAGTCCCACTGCGCAGCACCTTGAGCAAACTGGTTTCTCCTATGTACATATATGTGTGTATAAGGTGAAGTCAGCCAAGTGTAATTCATGACTATAGGATATATACTCTCTTACAGTTGGCACTGAATTCAGTCTTGCCTACAGTATTCCCACCTGTCAGAGGGGAGCGTATTCGAAAAGCATTTTTACATGTAACATAATTGAAATCTTGAGCATTTCCTGATTTAAAATGTTTTAAAATGGCTATATGGTTTAGAAATTTTCTTCGTAACCACTCGGTATCTGTTTCAACCCCTACTCGGTCCCTTGAGTGCTTTCTCTATAACATTGTGCCTTCTACATAGCACTGTGCCTTCTGTATAGCACTGTGCCGTTCACTGTAGCCCCGAATGAATTTGGGACATTATTCTGTGGAAACTCCAGAAGCACGTACTATATGTGAATGTATGTGTATTTGTGATTGTGTAAGTTCCAGATTTATAAATAGGTATTTTCATCGACTAAACCCTTCAAGGTGATGCCGCACCGTGTCTGCAGTCCAAGGAGAAAAACTAGCAAAAGAATTAAGGAATACTTAACCCTTTTGAAACACTGTGTTTTGGTATGTGTAGGCAAAAAGAGCAAAGTTTTTTTTTGTTTCTGCTGCGATTGAAAATGATGGGAGCATGTAAAAAACAAACGATATTCTAAAGTGTCTAATACTATTTTATTGGTATGTAAAACTATATATGTCATATAGTTTTATAGTATATCTACTGAAAGACGATCCCTGGTTGACTATTACACTACAAAACGTTTGTTTTACTCGGCCTCAAAGTATTACTTCAGCCGATCAATCGGCCCAGATATCGCAAGAAGGTATCGTCAGATGATCAACTTTGCATATCTCTACAGCAATGCGTGTGTGTGTATAAATTTCTGTTGATTTACTCAAAAGCGATAAGTTACAGAACTCAATATGCAAATGTTGCGTATTCTATCATACATTATAACTGAAACGCTCGTAATTCCAGTACTCTGAGTTTTACGTTTCCGATCATTTAGGTGGATATGTGAGCCTGTCTTTCCCTTGAAATATCTGTTGTCTGAATATATTTGAATAGATTATAAGAAACTTATGAAGAAAACACTTACCTTCACTGTTTAAAAAAAATCGTGCGTGCGACATGTGCAGGAACGATTATTTCAAGCTTTTTTATTTCATTTTTGGCTCAAGTGGGAATACGTTTTAAATGTCAAACATGCGATTTCACTCTTAGAACAGTCCGCTTGACGAGCTTTGTAAGTTTGCTATACTAATATTTTAAAAGTAATATTTTAAGTAATATTTTAAAGAAATATTTTTTTAAAAAACAGAAAATCGTTTGTTTTGAAAATATATTAATGTGTGCGTATGTGAGCGTGTTTTCATTACGTTCTGGTACGAACACATATAAGTGTCAGCACAATTTCATGTAAATACGTATATGTGTATGCCTAATGTATATCTACATGCATTCCCACACACACACGCACACAAACACACACACACACACACACACATACACGCACACACACATGTATCTAAAGCTAATGTGAGGAACATATGTTCTATACGTTAAGACGGATTTCCTTTTCAAAACAATTAATGTACACTTGTTTGTTCAATAGAGTATTAATCATTTACATTCCTCACTTATTGTCCTCCTATTCTACCACCCAAAGTCTCTTCCATTGATTAACCTGTTTCTCCAAAGACTAAACAAACTTTCTAAACATATTTAACTTATTTGTCATAATCGATGCTGGCACGAGTTAGAAATGTCACCGACCAGCAATAACAGTGGGGTCGTGAAGTGCATGCAATTGACTTGCAGGTAAGGAAACGGAAGGTTGTAACGTCCCGGAAGAGTTACATAAGTAGCTTCAATTGGAACCGTGTAGTAATTTTAGTTTCCCGCAAAGTGCAATTATCACATCGCCATAAAGTAAACCCACGAAAGGGTATAAATGTGTGAGTAATAATCAAAATCGGTTTTCCAACTCCGATTTTGTTAATTTTGTTAATTACTTTCGTAGACTTCCTTTTATAGTACTTTGCCCTCGAGTGGCCGTATGCGGCTGTAAGAAGCTTGCTTCACACCGTCTCACTCCTACTCAGAACACCAAACACAAACTTGGATGTGACGTATCCTGGAGAAAAGTCCTGTTATTAAGTATCTTCCTCCTACTATCAAGCCCGCCCACCACTACCACCATTACCTCCACCATCATCATCCTCATCACTAAAACCACCATCAACATCCTCACCATCACTACCACCACCATCACAAACGCTATTTCAAGCACTACTACTCATTGAATTAAGCATCTTATATATATATATATATATATATATATATATATATATATATAT
>NC_068988.1:43126455-43131069 GCF_001194135.2 Octopus bimaculoides | reverse complement strand
ATATATATATATATATATATATATATATATATATATATAGTTGAAATCTATAGAAAAACAAAAGACCAAGACAGGTGTATGAATAACAAGCAAGCGTATTAGTTGAACTCTCTGGAAAAATGAAGAAGTGTTTTACTTTTCGAGCCTACGCTCTTCAACAGAAAGGAATAAGAAAAACTAAACGAAGCGAGAATGAAAAAAAACTTGTCGAGTTCAGCGGTCCAAAATATATATAGATAGATATGAATATATGTTTTATATGCATATGTATCTGAATGAATATATATTTATATATATACACACACACAGAGTATGGTATTATATATTCTTTTCTACTCAAGGCACAAGGCCCGAAAATTTTGGAGGAAGGGGCCATTCAATTAGATCGACCCTATTACGCAACTGGTACTTAATTTATAGACCCCGAAAGGATGAAAGGCAAAGTCAACCTCAACGGAACTTGAACTCAGAACGTAAAGACAGACGAAATACCGCTAAGCATTTCGCCCGGCGTGCTAACGTTTATGCCAGCTCGCTGCCTTAATCGTATTATATATTACATCATATCAAACTTTACATGAGAGAGATGTAATCGTCTCATCTTACGAATTGGTCATTAATCACTGCTTCAGAACAGAGTTTTATTTGTATGCCTTTTATGTCTTTGTCTAACAGTAAAAATTGTCGGTTCCTGTATATTCTTTTACCCAAAGCCAGGAACTTTTTAGCACTCCGTCGTATGTGTGAATGAATGCGTTTACGCGTGTCAGTGCGTGTGCGTTTGTATGCGTGCGTGTGGGTGCTTTGTCATTGATTGTTATTGTACCAAATGTATCGATTGTGCCGGTACCAGTTGTGATATAGTTACCATTGTATTCTTTCTGTTACTCAACATTTGCAGTTCATCACAGTCTCATTGATCATTAATGTTTTGTGGTAATCTGCACCGGGCACAGCAGAAGAAATTACATCATTCTTTCTTCCTTTTCTGCTTTCGTTTCTTTCTTTCTTTTCATTGTTGTTTTCATAAAAACTATAAATCATTATGGAACATAAAAGTCTAGGACATGATGGGTGTAAACAGGTGAATCATATATTTCTATAAAATCCAAATTGATTTACGTAATAATAATAATAATAATAATAATAATAATAATAATAATAATAATAATAATAATAATAATAATAATAATAATACTTTCTACTGGAGGTACAAGGTCTTAAATTTGTGCGGTGGGTACTAGTCGATTACATCCACCCCAGTGTTTCACTGGTACTTAATTTATCGAGCCTGAAAGGATGAAAGGCAAAGTCGACCGCGGTGAAATTTGAACTCAGAACGTGAAGACGGACGAAATGCCGTTAAGCATTTTGCCCAGCTCGCCGCCTTAATAATAATAATAATAATAATAATAATAATAATAATAATAATAATAATTATTATTATTATTATTATTATTATTATTATTCCTGAAATTTGGTGGGAGGGGACAAATCGATAACATCGACCCCAGTGTTTCAGTAGTACTTAATACTGGAACCAGACGTAATGGTTTCAAATTTTCACACAAGGTCAGCAATTTCGGCGGAGGGAGCAAGTCGATTACATTCAACTGGTATTATTTTACCGACTCCGAAACGACGAAATGCAAATTCAACCACAGCAGTATTTGAACTCAGAACGTAAAAACAGATGAAATGTCGCTACGCTAAGCATTTTGCCCAGCATGAAAACGATTCTGCCGGCTTTATGTGATAATACATAATGATAGCGATGTATGTGTTCTTCAATCCATTACATATTTCAGTTATTACCTCGTTTCATCTGATTATTGAGTGGAAATAGCACACTATTTGCAACATCAGATCTTGCTTCTATCCACCTGAAGGCCCAAACCGTTTCAAACACCAAGTAACTTGACCTGACGATCTGTCCAGTGTCCCACGATGATCTCCAATTGGTATAAAGTTGCCTCTCTTGCTGCCGTGTTGCAAGGTCTACTCTGATTCATCTAAGTCAACATTTGCCTCTTTCCACAGCCTCATTCAGTACTGTACCGACCACCTCGACGTCCGTGGTGTGTTACACTACTAAGGCCACACCATCTGCATGTGCTTACACAGCGTATGTGGATAACTTTCGAACGGGAAACCACTCAACAGTTCTATTTTTCGCAGTAATACCTCGAAAGTCGGTACATAAGAGACGATAGTGACCACACTTGATGGATTGAGCTTGTAGCCTGAAACTGTCCCTAAAAGCAACCATTTACTATGACTACCAAACAGATGTTGCTGTATGTTGAGTGGAAGTGATACTGCCTCTGAAAAAGGGACCGCTCTTGATTGCACTAAAGACAGTCGTTAAATATCAAAAGCATTCGATTGATCGAAACTTATTGCAAACTACCAAAGCTAGTTCTGCTATTCACCCTTTCTGAAAGGAATTGCATGTGATAGGGGTCGTCATAAAAAGATCTGCGTCGGGTCGGGCGAGTCTGTTCTTTCTCTAATACACTAACAGCGACAAATGCCATCCTTCTTGATAAAACCTTGGTCAAAATTTAAAACTCTGCATTCAACAAAATAATGGTGCAAAAAAATATAGACTATACACGCCTTTCTGTGTCCTTCTTCAATAGTGCAACAACTTACCATATCGCAAACCGGTAAAAGCAACAACGACAAAAAAATACAACACAAGCCTGATATCCAACGGTTGTAAAGGTGACAGACGGCTATCGAGCATTAAGGAACTCTATGAGAACGCATTCATCAATGTTCCTCACCTACGTTCTAATTCAAAAGAAGGCGTACTACGTCCCCTTTCTTAATATACCTTTAAAAAGGTAGCAAATCCCATTAGATCTATCGGATCTACATAGAGAGAGCTGAGTGGTTGTGTAATACCCTACAGTTTCAATTTTATAGCTATCAAGACGAAGCGTATGTTTATTTCGAGAACCAATGAGATGTTGCACAAGTATTGAAGCCTGAGTGCGCTGCTTTTTTTTTTATATAAGAAACAGCTGAATATATATATATATATATATATATATATATATATATAATGAATATTGAATAAGAAGGGAACAGGAAATATGTCTCAGCTTCATTAATTTACTGATGTTTCTGCTATATAAAGCAGATCACTGAGAGCTGAGTTCTTGAGGAAAATTTTATAGCTTCCATCTGGGTCTAAAATGAGCAATAAAAGCAACAACATTCGTGATGCAGGAACAAGTCAGTGCAATCAGAAAAAATGGGAAAAGAATGTCTGCAATTCACATAATATAAATGAAAATATCAGGATGTAAGGATGTCCTATCCTAGCTCCGGCAAAATATGCTTAAACAGACAATAATGTGGTAAAGCTACTCTACAAATAGCTAGCTGTCCACTTTCAGTATGCTCAAAAGCGGAAGAAAAGAACGAGAAAAAAAAAGAAAAATGTATAAGCCTTCATCTGACTTAGAAAATGATAATATAAAAAATACCATGAAAATTTTGCACATAGAAAGATCACTGGTATCAAAATCTTGACATTTTCCATTACAAAAATAGTAGTAAGAGAGTATTTAAATACTGGTTTCGAGTTCTGGAATAAAGCCAGTAATTTCGGAGAAGAGGCTAAGTCTCTTAGATCGACCCCAGTGATCAACTAGTACTTATTTACCGACCCCGAAAGGATGAAAGGCAAAGGCGACCTCGATGGAATTTAAACTCAGAACGTAGAAACGGATGAAATGCCGCTAAGAATTTTCTCCTGCATACTAACGATTCTTTTCTACTCTAGACACAAGGCCCGAAATTTTGGGTGATTGCGGGCCAGTCGATTAGATCTACCCCAGTACGCAACTAATTTATCGACCCCGTAAGGATAAAAGGAAAAGTCGACCTCGGTGGGATTTGAACTCAGGACATATAGACTGACGAAATCACGCTAAGCAATTTGCTCAAATTGCTAACGTTTCTGCCAGCTCGCTACCTTAATGACGTATTTATTTATTATTGCTATAGCAATAGCGAATTGCAATAACATTGGCATAACAGAAAATGTAAGGACCTATGTCAGCCTAACTGTGAAACTAAAAATATGAGGGCACTAAAGTATGCGCCTATCATTTATTTATAACAAATGCAACTGGAGTAACGCACCATTATTTCTGTAAGGACTTTGACATATGCCTATTTGTCCTTATAGATAAGTACGTCCCAGAAAATAGCAGTACTAGGAGCTGTATACATTGTTACAGCAAATTTACATTGTATTTTGCTTTATAGATGTTAACTTAGAATAATCTCATTAACTTACAATACTTTTATTTGCAACGAATACTTTTGTGAATGTAGTCCCTGCAACGGCCACAGCTATTACAAAGGAAGATAACCATTTCGCTATAATGCAAAGCACGATTAGAAACTTGAAATTGAAATTAAAGAAAATAAAGAATAAAGGAGCCTAGAATTCGTAGGCACAGTCGTGGAAAAGTCATCTAGGACAAGTCTTCTACTATAACCGCAAGCCGAACCAAAGCCTCGTGAGTGAATTTGGTAGACGGAAACTGAAAGAAGTTCGTCCTGTGTGTGTGTGTGTGTGTGTGTGTGTGTGTG
>NC_068988.1:43122263-43126445 GCF_001194135.2 Octopus bimaculoides | reverse complement strand
GTGTGTGTGTGTGTGTGTGTGTGTGTGTGTGTGTGTCCTTGTGTGTGTCTTTGTTCCCACTCCACCGCTTGACAACCGGCGTTGGTGTAATTATATCCCCGTTAGATAGCGGTTCGGCAAAAAGAACCGATAAAATAAGTACCAAGCATTAAAAAATGTACTGAGAATCGATTCATTCGACTAAAATTCTTCAAAGCGGTGCCCCAGCATGGCTGCACTCTAATGACTGAAACAAGTAAACGTGTATATTCTACATATTCTACCACAGAAGTGACAACTAGCCAGGTGTTGACATCGACACCGATGTCCCTAAAAGTGAGCTTCGGTGTTCTTTGTTCCAAATACTGTGAACAGGTATTTCCCCTACAAATTAGTAGTTGAAACACTCTTATTTCTTTGCTCTATTTTTTCAAATGACACATACGGTGCAATATTTCTTTCCTTTTCCAATAAAGATTTAGCGTAAAATATATGCCAGAGTCGTGTCCTAACCTTCCATTCTTGGCCTAGGCAACACATAATTAAGCTATAGTACTCTCTTCGTACACCTCTGAGATTGATTGTCGTAGACTGGCGCCTCACGTAGGGAGAAAATGTTGGCGAGTTGTTGTTCTTTCAGTGAAATGTCCATACCGAGAAACGTTTGTCGCAAAAAAACTCTTAGGGAGAATATCTTTTTGTCATTCATTTATAGATTTGATGTGACGCATGCATGAATTGTTGTTGTCAAACATGTTTGTTATGTTATATCTTCTGTTGGAATGTTAAAACTTTGTACTTTTTCAGCCAAATGTTTGTTTATTAATATTTTTCTTTTTTACATTGTTTTGAGTGAAATGTCCATACAGAGAAACGTTTGTCTGAGAAAAAAACGTTTTGGAAGAATGTTTTCGTTATTCATATAAAAATTTGATGTCATATATGCATGTATAATAATTTTGTTGTTGTCAAACATGTTTGTTATACTGTGTTTTCTGTTGGAATGTTAAAGCTTTTTACTTTTTCTGAGAAATTCTTGTTTTATTAATATTTTTCTTTTTTACATTATTTTGTTGAGTACAATCTTTCTTAGAAGTGTCACTGAAAAATGAAGAAACTTTTTACTTTAGCGTTAAACTAAAGCCGGAGGGCTAAATCTAGAAATATTTCTTTAAAACCCTGGTAAGGTTCAAAATGTTCAATAAATGTTCCTGTGTGACATAATACTTATAAAGCACGACTGACGGAAGTCAGCAGCAAATAACAATAATAATGATTTCAAATTTTGGCACAAGGCCAGCAATTTCAAGGGAGGAGCTACGTTGATTAAATCAACATCAGTGCACAACTGGTACTTATTTTATCGACTCCGAAAAAATTAAAGCAAGGTCGGTCCGGTGGCATTCGAACCCTAGCGTAAAGATAGACGAAATGCCGCTAAGCGTTTTACCTGACGTGCTAATGATTCTGCCAGCTCGCCGCCTTAATAATAATGGTTTCAAACTTTAGCACAAGGCCAACAATTTCGGGGAAGGGGTAAAGTCGATTACATCGATCCTAGTGCTCAACTAGAACGCATTTTATCGACCCCGAAAGATAAGTCAAAGTCGACCTCGGCAGAATTTGAACTCAGAACGTAAAGACGGACGAAATGCAACAAAGAATTTTGTCCGGTGTGCAAACGACTCTGCCAAGTAGCCGCCTTTTTAATAATATTAATAGTAACAACATTAACAAGAGACAAAATATTTTAGTGAAACGTGAATCATTAAAACTGATATCAGGAGTACATGATTGTTATCATTTTATCGTCTCTGGAGAGATAAAAGCCTAAGTTATTTAGTACTTTATTCTATCATTGCTTGTACGAGGTCATATATTTACATAGGAGAGGTTACAGTCGGTAAAATCGATACTTAGTATATGTGGTATTCATATACTTGAAGCTGACGCACTAACATGTATTTTGAGGGTAGTAACGGTCGATTAAATTAACCCCTATAAATTAACTGGTTCATATTTTGCAGATACAGCACCATAACCAATTGAAGGATCTCCGAAGCGTGTTTATTGCTTGTTGAAAACTATTTTATTGACCATACAGAAAGGAATAACAAACTTCGAATAACTAACTTCAACTTGGTGAAATTCGAACTCAGGAAGTAAACGGATGTAACAGAATGCTGTAAAGCATGTTGTCAGAAGTTCTGACAGCCATGAGATCAAAGAAAAAAGATAGAAAGAGTTAATTGGTATAATGTTTTGTCATAGATTGGCATACTCACATACAGTGAGTGGTCTCTTAAGATTGAAAAGAGGATGGACAAATTGCTATGTTTAATGAAAAGATGGTTATAAAGTTTAAAGCAAATCAGTCTAGCAGCATGGCATTAATAAAGGCAGGAGTTAGGATAAAAAATTTCTTTTATATTTTAGGATTTGTTAATTGTCACTTTCAGAATCATTGGATCGGAAGATTCATTAAAGATTTCTAGTAGTATTGCTTTATGTTTTGAGTTCAAAACTCGCCTCTGAGATCAAATATGTCTTTCATCTTCTTCGGAAAGAGATTATAAAGTACCAGTTAAGTACTGGGGTAGAATTAATCAGGTAATGCCATCCTCTACCAAAGTGTTTACCTTGTACCAATATGAAAAAAAAGTTATTATTCAATTGTCACTCGGTTCAGAAATGTAGCGAGTCACCTGCAAAGTTTTGAACCGTCACTCTAAAATTTTCTCGACTCAGAACCACAATAATTTTGCCATAAAAGGCAATGTGTCACCATAAAAGCCTTTAATACCAGCGTGACTATGGCTCGACCACTGATCATTGGCTGATTTGTTATAGTTGATACGGCAAACTTTAAAGGAAGTGTGCGAGTTTTTCCCCAAAAAATCTTGATGGACAGTTCTGGAAATTTTTCTTACGGTTATAAAAAGCTATGAACTTCAACCTCAGGCTAGAGCACCCAAGCAATCTGCACACAGCTATGTCAATTTTCTCAGTGAGACGGTTTTTTGCCCTCTTCTACTTTTTCATACTTGTGTCGTGTTCAACAATAAATACCAACCTTAGGTTGTAACATCAAATGAGACTTATATTACTCATCTGCAGTAGATCAAGTACTTTCAACGTATTGCGTTTTCACTAAATATGAACTACTTTCATATTATCTAGCATATTGTATTACAGAAGACTTCAAATTATACCATTTGTTATCGCATGAATATCGTACATTAAATCAAATACTGTACACGCGTAAATGTAAACGACAGAGGTTACTAATAATAATAATAATATATTGAAACTCAAATAAATGTTAGTGCAGTCATTTTCGGTTGCACACGCAACCTAACAAATGTTGTGAACAACCAGCGAAGGATTAGTGATTAAAATGTATACTAACGAAGCATTATGGGAACTATTATTGACGCTAAGTTCATACCAAGGTAGGAATATTGTGGATAGGTTCGCATAGAACTCAGGATGCTGTTACTAATCGATAATTGATTAAAGGTTACTGTGGCCAGTTGTAAATTGATCTAGGAGTTTTACAGTTATTTGTAAATCAATCCAGACGTAATAGCGTTGCAAGGGACCTTATGTAAATTGAACGCAATCGCTATTCTAAGGTAAATAACTAAAAGTGACTCACTTCCATCTATCTTGCTAGCTATTTCTCTCTTTTGTCTCTCCCTCTCACATACATCATTCTTTCCAAATATCTCTCCCTCAATGCACTGCCACATACCTCTTCGTCCTTCTCTCACTCATACGTTTCCGCAATAACAACTCTTAATAGAAAATCATTATCGAAAAGGATTTTTAAAAATTTTAATCCCATATATTACGAAATATTGAGATAACCAAAACTGTTGTTTATTTTAATATTAAATAATAAAATTCTGATTACCGATGATCATGATCAGGATGCCAGAATAAATAAATGAATTAATACAAACAAGTGTTTCTGATGTTTGTTATTAATAGAATCTGAAATAACTGCTGCAATATCTGTGGAAGAGTAAACTGAAAATAGAATCTAAATTATTATTATTGTTGTTGTTGTTGTTGTTGTTGCTGCTGCTGCTAGTAGTGAAGGTGCTGGTGGCGTTGACGTTTCCATAAAGAGTTGCAGCGGCGGTGGCTCGGTTTGTTTTTGCGATGTTTATGTCTATTCATAGCGTAATTGAATATATA
>NC_068988.1:43118939-43120267 GCF_001194135.2 Octopus bimaculoides | reverse complement strand
ATATATATATATATATATATATATATATATAATAATGCGCGCGCGTGTGATTGTGTGTCTGTGTTTGTCCCCCCACCATCGCTTGACAACCGTTCCTGGTGTGTTTATGTCCCTGTAACCTAGCGGTCCGGCAAAAGAAAACCGATAGAATAAGTACTAGGCTTACAAAGAAGAAGTCTTAGGGTCGAGTTGTTCGACTAAAAGCGGTGTGCCAGTATGGCTGCAGTCAAATGACTGAAACAAATAAAAGAGTAAAGAGTAATGCGTATATATATATATATACACACAAACACATAAACACATTTATATATATACAAACACACATATGCACGCAGACATACACACACACGCACATGCACACACATACACACATACATATACATACATATATATATATCATGTGTGAGTGAGAGAGAGGCACACACACAAAGTGAGAGAGAGAGAGAGAGTAAGTGAGAGAGAGAGAGTAAGTGAGAGAGAGAGAGTAAGTGAGAGAGAGGAAGCTAATTATCATTACATATATTTTTTAATGTATTTCTATATATGAGTGACCGGTGTGACCCAGCCTAGAATTATAGCCAAAGCAACAACATTTTTCTTTTATTATATATTTTTTTATTACAGTTATTGTGTTTTATTGAGAACTTGTACATACAGCTATTGTTTTCTCTCAAATACATAATATATTAATATACGTGTCGTTCTTGTTCGTCGCTGTTTGCCCGGTTGAGTCATGCGGATAATGTTATATATATAGATTCATTTATTGACTAATCACTTACCTGTGTTGATTGAGTAATCAACTAAGCAAGGATTACTTACTCCCACATCCAGCAGTCAGGAATTAAAATAACATTATTACATTGTTACAATTGATTGAAGAGGTGTGCGTAGGTTTAAACTTACAAAGAAATAGGCACGTATGTTATGTGTGTGTACATATATACACACACTCACACACACATATATGTATGTATGTATGTATGTATGTATGTATGTATGAGATGAAGTATGTATGTATGTATGTATGTTTGTATGTATGTATGTATATATATATACACACCCATATATTTGTGTAGTAAGAAGTTTGTTTCGTAAGCAGATGATTCTGGGTTCAGTCCCACTGCGTAGCATCTTCGGTGTCCTCCACCGAGTCAAGAACCTTTACCTCCATAGACAATAGCCCCTTCCCCAAGAGCATTTATCCTTGAGGACAACAGATGATGATTTAAAAGTTCTTAATATATTGGAGAGGGAGTAATTAACCAAGGCGGGTAATTGTCCTAAGGGGTTATTGCTATCGGGGTGAATTGTCCTGGACGGGGGGG
>NC_068988.1:43111894-43113218 GCF_001194135.2 Octopus bimaculoides | reverse complement strand
GTAGTTGTGGAAACGTTCAAAAAGCACCTGGGCATATTTCTATTTGAAATCGCAGATGAGCCCACATCACGTCAGGTAGCACAAAGAGGAGTAGCTTCGTCCAACTCGCTTTTTCACCAGTACCGAAAGGTGACCCCAAAACACTGAAAAGCGGCGTTCTACTTGGCTCCAGCCTGTTATGTTTCAAGTTACTGCTATCTAACAGCTTTACATGATCTCTACTCAACTGCTACACAACTGCTACTCGACTGCTACTCAACACTCCTACCACGGCCAGACTACCTCAATTTATATGTCTTGGGAGATCCTACTTCTTCGCCTGGGGGGCGTCGACACAACACAGCCTATGGTTGAAAGCAGTAAAAGAATAAAACTATATATATATGTGCATATACACGCAAAGAGTATTGTTTTTCCTTAGCTTTTCAGCTCACAGAGAGGAGTAGCTCATAAATGTTTAGTCCTACGTTCCTAATCTCAGCTTCTTGTGAACCTTTGCCTACCCTAGCTCATAATACTCATTTACGTTACTGTATGCATTCTATTATTTTATTCATTGATTTCGACCAAGAGACAGTGACCATGCTGGGGCTCCAAGCGACCATTACGATGAAGCGTACATTGAAACTAATAATATGAACTTGTGTTTATCGTACGTAACTTTTACATTTCTTCCGTATTACTTAGTTAGTGATACTACTAAGTGTTGTAATTACTGGACTATGATAATTGACACTGAGCTCTAAAGATAACAGTAGCAGTCGCACATATGTTTGTACTCACAAGATATACTTTATATATATACACGCACACGCACGCACACACACACATATATAAATATATATGAGCAATAAGACGACATCTAAGAATCATGACTTACATGGGGTCGTCTCCGATTATACACATTACGAGGCATAAACACGCATATTTTAATTATGATGTAACCACAAATAATTCATAATTTGTATGAATATTTGTTGATTACTTTGGCGAAAATACCTCGCGAAATCTAAATATGATGTAGTCTGTGGAGTATGCTTTTGGCTTATTACTTGAGTAACATATATGTGTTTGTGCATGTATGTATATATGTTTGTGTGAGTGTGTGTGTGTGTGTGTGTGTGTCTTTATTACGTAACGGCTAAATGTAACACTTAGGGTTCATAAACATCCAGTACGATGTCTATCTATATCATAAAGTACATGGTTATTCAGTCGATAGGCAGACAGACAGACAGATAGATAGATAGATAGATAGATAGATAGATAGATAGATAGATAGATAGATAGATAGATAGATAGATAGATAGATAGTTAAACGCAT
>NC_068988.1:43111119-43111884 GCF_001194135.2 Octopus bimaculoides | reverse complement strand
AACGCATCATATAATACAAGTAGCGTTATGAAGCTAAGAGAATATATTCATAAATATATGTATGTATGTATGTATGTATGTGCAGGCCTGGCTGTGTAGTAAGGAGTTTGCTTCCCAACCATATGATTCCGGGTTCAGTCCCATTGTGTGGCACCTTGCGCAAGTGTCTTCTACTATAGCCATGGACTGACCAGTCTTGAGAGTGGATTTGGTAGACAGAAACTGAAAGAAGCCCGTCGTGTGGGGGGGGGGCGTGCGTGATTTTGTGTCTCTGTTTGTTTCCCACCACCACTTGACAAGGAGTGTTGGTGTTTGCGTTCCCGTAGCCTAACTGTTCAGCAAAAGGGCCCGATAGAATAAATAACAGACTTATAAAAATTATGTACTGAATTTGATGAGGAGCCCCAGCATGACGGCAGTCTTATGAGTGAAACAAGTAAAAGATAAAAGATGTATGTATGTAAAAAAAAAGGGGTAAAGACCCCCTTCGGTCATGAAGATAGACATACAGACGGATAGGTACATAGGTAATATGAACAGACAAGCACACATACACACATACGCAAATGAGGACTGAAACACATGACCATATAGACACACTTCACTTCACACAAGGACACATATGGAGACACAGGTGCACACATATGGAGAAACACATCCATACATACAGACACACTCAAACTCAGACATGCACACACAAGGAGACAGAGGTACACACACACACATGCAAGCACACACACACACACACACACACACACACACACA
>NC_068988.1:43108923-43111109 GCF_001194135.2 Octopus bimaculoides | reverse complement strand
AAGCACACACACACACACACACACACACACACACACACACACACAAAGGACACACAAACACGAACGCACAAACACACAAACACATAAATATGTAGAATACATACATACAAACGTACGCACATACATATATATATATACATACGTACACGCATACATACACACACATGTATACATACATACATACATACATACATACATACATACATACGTACGTACGTACGTACATGTGTATGCGCACATACACTGATCCACACATGCGCACAAACAAACAAAAAGAACGCAGCTTGAATAATGGACAGAGTCAATAACTATTGAAAAAGTTGCAAGACCCAACCAAAATTTTAGAAAAATAATTAAGTAAATGAGTGGAAATTTTATCGGTGTGTGTGTGTTAAATTATAAGGCACTAAAACAGAATGACTCTCCCCAGACACAACAGAGTAAAGAAAAAGTTGTGCGTGCTAGCTCGTGGTAGATGAATGAGGATCACGTCATCATCGAGGATGGACATATCATCCTTTGTTTAGGTCACAGGTTATGACAAAAGAATGTTAATAAACTAATTTATTTATATATTTTTTTAATGCACCAGTTTTATTACTCCTTAGGTTTGTTGTTTATTTGATAACACAACTGAAGGGTGATACAACCAGTGCATGTATTTTAACTGACAGTTTTATATGAATATGTAGTATGCCTCTATATATATGTGTGTGTATGTGTGTGTGTGTGTGGTCCCGTGATTTTGAGCCCATATTAGTTACTTTTATGTTTGAGTTCAAATCCTGCTTTGGTTTCTCCTTGTTTCATGTTTCGAAAATGAAGAGCAAAAAATATTGTATCAATGACGAAAATATGTTTACTATCCTGAAATTGATTATCTTGAAACGACTAAGATAGTAAAATTTGTTAACTGGTGGCGGAATAATGGAATGTATCAACCCTATTATTTGTTCAGCGTTATTGTCATTGATCCCAGAATGAGAAACAGAAGAATGTTGGTCCTGGTAAAATTTGAAGTCAGGGCTTAGAGAAACAGTACTAAACAATGTTATACATGTAGCTTGACAAGTTTCTCTCACCCACAATGTTTTAGTTTTTATAAAGATTCCTAATCAGGAACGAGTAAAATCATTCTAGTAGTGGTAACTGTATAGTTAACTATAACAATCTCAGTATTTTATTGGTACGTATTTTCTCGACACCTGAAGATGAAAATCAAATTCGACCTTGGCGAGATTTGACCTCAGAACGTAAAGAAACACAATTATGTACAATAATTTTTTTATTCTGTAGGAACGTCGCCTGGAATTCTGGGGGAGGGTTTAATCGATTACATCGACTCAAGTACTCAATTGGTACTCTTTTTATCGACTCTGAAAGGATGAACAGCCAAGTCGACCTCAAAACGTAAAGCACGAACGAACGAACGAAATGCCGCTAAGAATTTCGTCCGGCGTGATAATGATTCTGCTAGCTCACCGGCTTACCGTTACAAAAATGAGACACATTTAATCCTATAATACACAGTTTCAACCACTCATCCCACTTCATTACTTCCATTTCCATCAATAACTACTTTCATTAAAACAAGGCATGAAAGACTACAAATGTAACAGAAGCATATGGTATCCCGATCGATGAAATTAATTGTTTTGTTCCTTCAGAGGACTTGTACAATTTATTTAATTGATTTGGCTAGTATTTATTTTATCGATTCCGGAAGTCCATCTCGGCAGGATTCGAGCTCAGAGTTTAAATGCACTCCACAAGTTATGCAGCTCGACCGCAGGCATCTTCCTTATACTTGTCATAATAAACGACTATTGTTGTCAGTCGCAAGCCTATCCTGTTTCAGTTATTAGAGGCAGCTGCCTAATGAAATGAATGACTGTATTAAAGAATAGCGTTTATGAAATACCAATCTGAAGAGTTTCATCTGTCGTCATTGCCTCTCATCATCCCACTATTCCGGTTTGCATAGTTCAAAGTGAACTTATCTCTGCATCATAAAAAATTACCTGCTAGCCCTGACATCACAACCAAAGGCATACTCACGCGCACACACACACTCACACACACATACACACACACACATACATACATACATACATGCATACATACATACACATGTACAGAGACACGTGTATATACCTGTGTATATATATGTATGCACACACACACAC
>NC_068988.1:43107749-43108823 GCF_001194135.2 Octopus bimaculoides | reverse complement strand
TATATAACAATTGTTTTAAGTGCCTAAGTCGTTGCGAGCTGACATAGATTATCTTCTCGACTTTTCTTTGCCTGACCCAGTGGAGAATGAAAAATGTGATCGCTGGAGAGAGGGTGACATATACATGTGACTAATAAATATTTCAAATGAATGAGTGGAAAACTGAGATGAAGTGCCTTACTCAAGAACACAATGCGCCGCCCTGTGCAGGTATCAAACCGACGATCTTATAAGAGTTCAACATCCTATTCGGTAGGTCAAGAATACTTCACATATTACACACGCGCGCGCTCGCACATACCAGCACACACACACGGACACATTTGCATGGGCATATATATATATATATATATATGTGTGTGTGTGTGTGTGTGTGTGTGTGTGTGTGTATGTGTGTGTGTGTGTGTGTGTATTTGCGCGTCTATGTAAAATGTTAGAATATGGGGTAGAATACATTAAGATGTTTATTCCGATTCAATGCTCTCTGTGTTCAAACCCTGCTCCCTAACACTAAAGGTTAAAATGGTAACAATTTCGCTAGGTGCTCTGATCGACAGATAGAATCTTCAATGAAAAAATAGAGAATCACTGTAAAAATAGCTTCCTTGGCTCCACCAGGAGAGCGGGTGCCGCCGCTACCACTAACACCACCATCATGATCATTATACACACATATATATATATAGAGAGAGAGAGAGAGAACTGTCTCCAAAACGTTGGATTTTTGTGTTCCTCAAGGCTCCTTATATATATATATATATATATATATCACTCTTCCCTCTATCAAATTTATCTATAAGGCATTAACCGACTCTGTACGATAGTACAGGTCTGAGATTCACTCCTGGAGAGGGTGATGCATTGTGTCCTTGAGTAAGGCATTTCGTATCAATTTTCCTTTCATTCAGTTGAAATATTTATTAGTCACATGCATATGCCACCTTCTCTCCAGCTGTCACATCCTTTATTCTCCACTCGGACAGGCGTAGGAAAGTGCAGAAGAAAATCTATATCAGCTCGCAACGGCTTAAGCACTTAAAATAATTGTTGTATATGTAATTATACGCGGTTGCG
>NC_068988.1:43105355-43107739 GCF_001194135.2 Octopus bimaculoides | reverse complement strand
TATATATATAGATAGATAGATAGATAGATAGATGTAGGTTGTATTCAAATAAAGCTTCCAGTACACAGTACACTTCCTTTATTGGCCACACAGTGCTGAACATATAGGGGACAAATACAATGTAGAGTTTTTTTCTTTTCGAGATGGGGGAAAACAAGCAAAAATTAAAAATTAAAACAGGGACAACGATCGAAAGGGATCGAAATCGTTTGGGATATACAAGAGTCGAAATAGTACAAACGATTCCCAAAAGTGGGGACGTTTATCCGTCTACCAAATTTACTTATAAGCCATTAGTCAGCCCGGAGCTTTAGTGCAAGACACTAGTCCAAGGTGCAATGAAGTGAGACTGAACCTGGAACCATGTAGTTGCAAAATGAGCTTCTTTACCACTGAGTCTTGCCTACCTCATAGAAAGTATATAAAAGGAATTTTTACGTTCCAGGTTGAACTCCAGAGGCCGAAATTTTGTTTTTTAGCCTAACCTGACCCCAGACTTTATAAATTAAGGTTTATAAATAAAGTTTGTTCTTCTCTTCCTTTAAAAAAAATTGATAAATTACTCTAGTCCTAGATTTGACGCGAAGGATTTATAAATATATAATTAGAAACATTGAACGTGCATGAGAAAACAACTCTATGACGGAATATGATTTTCCATATTTCATCTGTATTCATAATATTGTAGTTATTTCTGTTATTTATTTAATATCATATGACTTCTATCATACACTGGACGTGTTGACAGATTTACATATATATATATATATATATATATATTTCATGCTGTGATATTTTCATGCATTCCTTATCAAATTAAATCACGTTTAAAAAGAGTGTGATATGTAAATTACTCACCTTTTTCCTTTCCCTCTCTTTTTCCTATACATATAAACACATATATATATATGCATTTATAAATACATACGCATATACGCACACACACGCGCACTTACACACATACACACATATACACACAAAGAACTTTTAGCTATCGTAAAAATAAATCAAAATAGAGGTAGATTAAAATATTTTTTTATTCCCTTATGCAATTTATTGAGTTATTTATGAACCTCTGCATTGCAATGTCTTTGTGACCACTGTATTTATGTACATTACATGCACGCTTTCATACATACATACATACATACATGCATACATACATACATACATACATTCATAAATGGGATGTTTAGACTAAATTTGACAGTTTTCATAAAAGGGGAAAGAAACACAATATCCCATCTAAAAATAAAAGTATTTTAAAAATTGAAAAAATAACTAGATTATGCCTTGGAGATGATAGTTTATTCAACGTAACGACTTTTAGCTTTCACCACGGCCTGAAGACTCTTCCTAAATTTAGCGCGTGCATTCCTCTCTAGGGAAGATCTTTGAACACCTCTTTGGTGTTGGCTACCACCATGTTGGTTGGTGTTTTTCTCAACTGCCCCACCTCACACACACACACACACACACACACACACACAGTAATCCACGGGATTACAAGCAGAGCATTTAGGAGGGGCCAAAAATTGGAGCTAGTGAAATTCTCTGACAACCACTTCAGACTCTTTACAGAGCTGAATCCTGCTATTTCACATATGGCCTTCCAGTAGCTATTCTTTCCAATCAGAATTTGACCACAGTCTCAAGCAGCTTTACATAGACGTTTGAATTGAGCATAAGTCACTATTCAAATATGTGGGCACCATGACATCACTCTCATTGTAGACAAACCTAAGACCATCACGGTTTGGGGCAACTTGGTTTTCATGATGTTCATGTCACGTCTTTACAGGGTTCACAAAGGATCAAGAAGCAGTCAAGATGTCGACATTTCGATATCCAGCGCGAACCGTCATGATACTGGTAACTCTTTTCCAATATTCAGATAACTTCCAATCCTCCATGTCAGCTAACTTTTTCTCAACTACAACTTTATTCTTTATGCTCTCCAACACCGTTGACTGTTCCTGGAAATTGGAGACAAGAAAAATCATCAAATTTAGCCAGTACACCTTGTATACATACGTACATACATACATACATACATACATACATACATGCATGCATACATACATACATCCTTACATATGTATTTATGTGTATATATGTATGTATGTATATAAAGATTGTCATACCGGCCATGATGAAATACCACAAGGTATAGAAAATACGTATTCGCCTGTATATATTTAATCCTTTATATTGAACACTCAATATTTCATCTATTCAATAAGACATATTCCATATATTCAATAAGACATTCAATACTTTATTTCATTGTACCATCCATTTTTATTTTATATTATATATTGTATATTCCATATTCTATATCCCACATTGGTTTTGCAGGAATATAAATAAAACATAAAAAACAG
>NC_068988.1:43102379-43102957 GCF_001194135.2 Octopus bimaculoides | reverse complement strand
TATATATATATATACATACATATATACATACATCATATATATATATATATATATATATATATATATATAAAACAAATCCTTCAAAGAGGATCAACCCCCACGCTACTACTCTTGTCAGAATTTAGTGGTTAGAAAGAGAAAAGTCACTACAGGCGTGAATAGCGACGATATCTTATAAACTTTATCTCTTCTATCTCTTTAACACACTCAAAAGCATATCTACCCGAACACTTAATGGTTGATGTATTCTTTTACGATTTGAGGCATTTGAATTACTGAAGCAGCGTTCGTACGCTGAGTGAGCAGGCCACTGCCTCACTGTACATTACAAACTCGCTGAGCTAAACACACCTTGTTAAAACTTTTGTACTGTAACAGAGCGCTTTTCCAGGATCGTACTGATGTCATATGTAAATATGCCATTCGCAGCCATCGTGATAAGTAAATGTAGAAACTAGAGCTGAACGAATTACTTAAAAGAAGGACAAAGCACTCACAACACTGAATATGTGTTTTGTATGCGTGTGCATGTGTGTGTGTGTGTGTGTGTGTGTGTGTGTGTGTGTGTGTGTGTGTGT
>NC_068988.1:43100214-43101916 GCF_001194135.2 Octopus bimaculoides | reverse complement strand
ATATATATATATATATAATATACACATTATTTGTGGATTAACCAGACTACCAATAGTTTCATGTAGAGAAATCTCTCAGCAATTATCAAGCCTACGACATGGGAACGTTGGTAATCGTCTCCATTTTCGATGAAAATACACGTATATTCTCATCCAAGATGAACTATTAGTAGACTTCTTAACCCACAAATAAAGAATATTTATCCACCAATGCAGTGTTAAGCACTTATTCTCACTGTTCGGTATTAGTGTGTATGTATATGCATATACTGTTGTATTGTGAAACTGTGCACCCCTCTCGGTAGTAAGTGGTAGTAGGCAGTCATTATAAAGAGATCAGTAGCCGGTCGACAGAAAAGGATATCAGGAAGGTCGAGAATACGTGTAGACTGTGTTGATAGTTGTGTTTGTGCTGATATAGTAACTATACTGTAATACTGAGTGGGCTTTATATCGATCCAACCTTTTGAGGATAATAACACTATGACTTGGGGGTCGTACAGTGCCAGATAGAACCATTCTATCGACGACTTCGGAATATAAAAATATCTGTCAGAGCGACAACCGTCCTTAAAAGGTAGATACAAAAGTGGCAATAGACCGCTTTACAACATATATATATATATATATATATATATATATATATATATATATATATATATATATATATATATATTGTTGATGCTGCTATGAATTTCACTGCCGAGATAAGTGATGCAGTCAAAAACTTCGACATACTCACCCGCAACAAAGGGATGAGGTGGAGTCCTAGAAGACTGCATTTTTGTTCTAACGCAAGAGTCTCTACGGCTAAATGGTTCTGCTTCCACTTTCAGTGAAAGGAGCGTATGGAGTCCTAAAGAGACTTGGATGCGCTGGTGCAATTGCGGACTCGTTGGACAAGGGTGCTTTGTACTGCCGATATCGATGCAAAAGAACAAAGGTTCTGGTCTTTAGGTCTCTTGTTTTCCATTTCCTGCTCTATAGTTGTGAGATTTAGACATGTCCGGAGCCCTTAGGAGCAACCTGAACTCTTTTGGTAACAAGACGTTTCGCAGGATTATGGGTTACTATGGGCTCAAAAACTGAGATGTCTCCTGCTACTCGTATGACTTGGGCAAGCGCCAGCTCATATTGTTTGGCAATGTTGCTCGATTTTCCGAGTTTAGACTCTGCTGTGTTTTCCTCATTGAGGATTCGGGTAGGTTGACGGCTCGTGTCAGTCGACCACATACCACATAGTCACGGCACATGATGAGGTACGTTGCAGAGATGAGGTATGAATGTGATTCTGTTTGACGGGTCAGCCGTGGGTGGGGTGAGCCAGGAATGGACCGATGAGTCGTTAATGCAGCAACGCGCTGCACGGCGCATTATCCCACATCTGACCTGACATATATATATATATACTATGTGGTAATGCTTCAACAAGTAGAAAAACACTCGATCGTCTAAGAGAGTAAAGTTAATTTTAATGTAAAATGCACAAATCTTACAATTACAGCTATCCAGCGTTTCCTAGTCGAAATGATAATTTATTCCGCCATTTATAAAGCTTAAAACAAGACCGTCTTGTTTTCAGCTTGATAAATGGCGGAATAAATAATTTCGGTCGGGAAACGCTAGGTAGCTATAATTTCAAGATTAGTGGTTTTAATTATATATATATATATATATGTATATGTATATGTATATGTATATG
>NC_068988.1:43099407-43099953 GCF_001194135.2 Octopus bimaculoides | reverse complement strand
ATATATATATATATACATATACATATACATATACATATATATATACATATATATATATTAAATATATACTTTTATAAAACAAATTTTACAAAATATATAGTATCTGTTAACAGTCTTAGCCAAAAACTCACAGTTGAGTTTTTGTATATATATATGTATACATGTCTCTTAAAGGATAGAGCTCAAAATCAATGCATTGAAGATACTTTATTGCAGCAACAATTATAATAATAACAGAAACAACCACAAGAGTATGTGTGTATGTGAGTATGTATGCGTATATATGTAAATGGGTGTGTGTGTGTGTATCTGTGCGCGTTTATGTGGGAACATGTGTGTATGTGAGTATGTATGCGTATATATGTAAATGGGGGTGTGTGTGTGTATCTGTGCGCGTTTATGTGGGTGCATGTGTATCTGTATGTGTGTATATGTATATGGATGCATATGTGAGTGTATATATGTGTTTGTGTGTATATGTGTTTGGGTGTATGGTTATACATAAAAAATACATATAAATATATATGGGTGTGTGTATCTAAGTAT
>NC_068988.1:43091190-43098742 GCF_001194135.2 Octopus bimaculoides | reverse complement strand
ATATATATATGAATGCCTGTATACTTTACCAGGTACTGAGTATACACGTGTACCACAATTTGTACAGATAAGTTGATGGAGAACGCAGGACAAGATATAATTTCTCTATTTAATGACAAGCTTCATGTACTGGTTTCGAATCCTGCCGACAGTTTAACATTTCATGAAGTAGATAATGTAAATATAAGCAAAGGTTCTCATTGGTATTTGGTCCTGAGCTAGCGCGCCTAAGAATAAAGGCTCCTACCCATAGTCGTCTCATACTCTTATCTACGACTTTTAGTGATTTGATATAGATATAGTTATTATTTGTAGCATGTTGAACAATCTTGCCGAAACTGCTTCGTTGACTCGTGCAGTGACTGCCTCAGTAATTCGTATGAAAAGTCCTGCCTCAAAAAAAGCTATTTGTCTTGTTCTATGTTATAATGAAGGAACTGAAAACACGTGTGACCCAGTTGGTAAGTTACTAGATATAACAGTCGAGTGTATCTCGTGTGACTAACATACCCATTTATATTTAATTCATTCTATTGTTAATTCATTGAACATTTTTTAAAGTTCAATCGGAGGGGAAGGAGTAATGTCTATGAAGTTTTATTGGTCCTGCAAGAACAGATGACGATAGATAATGCGAGAAAAGGAATAAGTTATTCCCAGAGAGGCGAACTGGATCTATTTCTAGCAATAAGATAGCCGAGAACGACGGACAAACGAAACCACTTAAGAATAGATACTGTTCACGACTTTCGCATAATTTCCATCCAAACAATTTCATTTGATAAAGCGTCCCAAAAGATACTTCTCCAAGGTGCTTAGCTACAGGATAAAAGCTCGAACTGTTTTCGCAATGGGAACTTCTGTACCATATGGTTATGCTTGTGCAATCCTCTACAAATATATAAACGTACGTCAATATATAATGCCGGCGTGTCAAGGAATGAATAGTTAGTATCTGGTGAAAAATTTCACGTTTTAGAAAAGAAAAACTTCTGTATTTTCCTATCATCGAAGGAGCTCCATCAGACGCACAGGCAAGAATATTACTGAGGGGGATATTATGCTCAAAAATGAAAGACTTGAGAGTGTGAAAAATAGTTGCACCTCTTGAATCAAGCGGAAATTTCTCTGTGAACAGCATTTCCTCACAAGGTTGAAGGTCTTCGCTGAAATACCGAACATATACCATCACCAAACATTAATTGTCCATAACAGTTGACTCATCCACTTGTATAGAAAATTCAGAACGCTGGAGAATATTAATGAGCTGATGTTTGACATCGCTGGCTATTTCATCGATGCGTCGAGAAATTGTGTTATTACTAAGTGGGATCTTCTTCATAATGTCATCGGGTTTTTCGTGTATAACGGTTGAAAAAACCTCTTCGATAACTGGGCGAAATATTGTTTCTCCGATTGTGTGAAACTTCCCAGGCTTATCAACAAGCAATGCAGTGTTGTACGATGTAATTAAACCCGTCATTCTCTTGTTTACTAGTTTCCTGGAGTAGCGTGTTGAATGTTTGTATTTATTTTTTGAAAGAGTTTAGTATGGTCCTCATTATTCTCAGAGTTGACAGACTGCTTTGCATCAAAGTGATACTTCAAGCGTGAAGGTTTCATTGCTTCGTTGGTCAATATCAGATGGCAAAGAAGGAACATTGGTAACTGACAGTTCTGAGGAGAGGGAATAAATCCAAACGATAAATAATCACTACTGTACTTTCGACAAATTTTCTTGACTGCAAGCATCAGTAAAGTGAGAATGAGAAAATGAATTTTTACAGATGGCGTCAGAAAGGCAGTATGGTATTCCCAAAGAGAAGAAGTTAAGAGTCAGATGACACGGCTTAACTGGAGCAAATACGGATCTGGTTTGTTTGGCTGCCAGTAATTCAAAACTTAAAGTTTATCGAAAATTTTAAAATTTAGCACATTAATGTACCTTTCCAAGAAATCTTCAAGGGTCATAACTAAACACCCTAAGATGTTTAAATCTGTGACACCCGCGTTTCTGCCAGCTCACTATACTTGGGTTAACAATGATCTTTGATTCAGGCACCTGACCAACAATTTTGCAGGTTAGGGCGGTTGTCGATAGCATTGACTCCACTATTTTATGAAAGGCAGATTTGACCTTAGTAGGATTTGAACACAGGATGTGAGATACTTGCACAATTGCAATAATGCAATTTCTTCCGAGACCATAACGATTCGCCACTTTTTCCTAGGGTTGAAAATGGTTTGAAGTTATTGGTACAAGGTCAAAAAGTTTAAGAAAAGGGAGCAAGTAGATTACATTGTCTCTAGTGCTCAACTGGTTTATACTTTATCGATTCCGAAAGGATGAAAATCGAAGTTGATCTCTGCAGGTATTGTATACTTTACTAGGTATTGAATACTCTCTTTCTTCTTTAACCTTTTTGAGACACAAAGTGTTTTGGTGCGTGTAACCATAAATACCAAAATATTTTTTTTTCTGTTGAGATTGAAATTGATGGGTGCATGTAGAAAACAAAGAATTAAATATACCTAAAACTACTTTATTTGTGTGTAAAACTATATTATATAGTTTTATATTGCATCTACTGAAAGATTATCCCTGATAGGCTATTACACTTCAAAACGGATCAGTCTCAAAGTCCTTTCAGTTTGTATCGCTTGGGCCGATCAATCACCCCGGGTGAAAACATTTTTATATATAAGTTGACAGAGAAGACAAGGAAGTGATAGAAATAGCAGAGCACAGGACTAAATATATTTCAATAATTAATCATAAGTTCGTTCTGGTTTAAAATCCTGCCGAGGTCTTAACGTTTCATCATGCAGATGATGTAAAAGTTCTCATTGCTACTTTCCCCTGAGCCAGACACCCACCCAATATTTTTTTTCAGTTTATCTAGAAATTTTAGTGATTTCACATAGATACTAATGTTATTCGTAGCATGTCGAACAGTATCATTGAGGCTGCCTCATTCACACGTGTAGTGATTGCCTCAATGATTCGTATGAAAGCTCCTGCCTCAAAAGAAGATATGTGCTTTGTTCTGTGTTATAATCAAGGAACAGAGAACACGTGTGACCCAGTTGATAAGTTAATAGTTAGCAGTGATCTGTATACCTCTGACTATATATATTTCCTAAAATGCGTTGCTATATTTCAGACTGCAGGGTGTGGTTTGTGATAGGTTTTGCTGCTATTTCTATATTTCATTTAATTTATCTCCGGTCTAAAGTAAGCATCAGTCTAGTAATATAGTTAATTGATTGAACATTTTTGAAAGTTCAGTGCCTGCAGTAGAACTGATGGGGACTGATGGGAGAAAGGGAGTAAGTTATCCCTAGACAGGAGACGTGGATCAAATGCTAGCAATAGGGTAACCTCCATTGAAGACAACCTAAGACGACAGATATATTCAAGGACCCAAGATAGTTGTTGTCGACAGCAGCTTTCGTACAATTTCATTTTATTAAACCTCATAGAAGATACTTGCCCACGGTGCCCGACAGCAGTATGAAATCTGGAACTGTGTGTTTGCACTGTGAACTTCTTAATCACATAGAGATATTTTCTACAAATGTATGTCAGTTTGTAAAATCAATAAAGCCGTCCTAACATAGTCATTTTACATGTTTTGCATGTTGGTTGCGTAGGGAAAGAATAATATAAATTGCTGGTATACATTTTAATTTTTGCGTGAATACTGGCTCTCCAGCGGTTACGACGACGAGTGTTCCAGCTGATCCCATCGACGGAACGGCCTGCTCGTGAGATTAACGTGTAAGTAACTGAGCACTCAACAGACACGCGTACCCTTAACATAGTTCTCAGGGAGATTCAACGTGGTACAGAAAGTGAGAAAGCTGGCCCTTTGAATTACAAGTATTACTCGTTTTGCTGCTAGAGTGAACCGGAGCAATATGAAATGAAGTGTCTTGCTCAAGGCCACAACACGCCGCCGGGAATTGAACTCACGACCTTAGGATCGTGAGGTAAATACTTTAACCACTAAGCCACGCACTTTCACTTGCGTGAATACAATACAGGCATTGCAAGTGAGGTTTGTCAACCATTTCAAACGATGTGTTTTTCTATATTAAAACGTATAGCATCTTGTAACTCTAAATAAGACATCAATATTTCCATTGCGAATATTTCCATTGCGAATATGAAAATGGGATGAAAATTCCATAGGTTGACTATAAAGGGGTGATGTAAAAGCTGTGAAATCTTGCATGCATTAATTTCAGCACTTATTAATAACTGCATTCTTTCTTTCCAGGTAAATTGACACCTGACTGCTAAAAAAAAAAAAAAAAAAAAAAAAAAAAAAAAAAAAAAAAAAAAGCTTAAAAAATAACAAGTAGCGACTTCTCTTGAAAATGAACAAAATTCAGCTTCGTGGTGTCATCAAGTACCTGTATAAAAAGGGCTACCTTCCATGAGAGTATCTTAGTCAGCCGATCCTCGTACAGTTATGCCCGTAATATTTCACTTGTAATTATTTTGTCAAGCTATGAATTAAGGAGGGCAATGTCGATCGCAGAACACAAAGGGACATAACCAGATACCCTAAGATATTAAATCTTTTACTCTGTAGTTTCTGCCAATTCACTATTTGCCCTTGAATAAATAATGGTTTCTGATTCAGGCACAAGGCCTGAAATTTTGAAGGGGAGAGTGGTTAGTCGATATTATTTATCCAAGTACTTGACTGGTATTCCATTTAATTGGCCCCAGAGGGGTTAAAGCAAAGTTGACCTCAGCAAGATTTGAACTCAGAGTGTAAAATGCCAGAACAATAACCATAATATATTTCTTTCGACACTCTAAAGATTCTGCCACCTTGCTGCCTTTGCCCAAGGTTTCATAATAGTTTCAAATTGTTTGCCTTGTGCCAACAATTTTAGGGAGAAGGAACAAGTCGATTACATTGACCACAGTACTCAACTGGTAGATATTATATGACCGCGAAAGGATAACTGGCAAAGTTGACCTCGGCGAGGTTTGAACTTAGAACGTAAAGTGCTGGAAGAAATGCCGTTAACAATTTTGCCACTATAAAGTTGATAATAATAAAGAAATATAATTAATTGCCACAACGCGTTTGACCGACGCTCTATTGATTCTACCAATCCAACGTCTTAGAGCTAATACTACATACACAAATTTCGGCAAGGCAGTTTGACCAGCTTTTTACTCATCCAGTCGCTCCACTATGACGTCATTCTCTGAGGTCAACGGTTTTACTTTGTGACATTAATATTGCATTTCCTCTTCTCTGGGTGATGTAGTTTCTATTAAACTGTTTACTTACATTGGAGGAGTGTCTGGAAATCACCGCTTTCTTTGATATTGCCGTCAAATTTATCACATCCGAGTCTTAATCTTAACAATAATATTTTCACAATGATAACGAAAAATTAAAAGGGAAAACAACTGATTTACGTGACTTACTGATGCATCTTTTGAGTGACTGGAGGACATTGCGATTAATTGATTGACTTTTGTGAGTGAGCGGGTAAGTGATGAATAAAGATTGCCCAAATAGGCCCAACATTACAGCATATTTGTACAACAACGTTTGGACGACTCAAACTATTTCAACTGTATGACTCAGTCATGTGCAAACTGCAGTTCACGGGATTTTCTAAATGACGCGCCTAACGTGGTACAGAAAGTGAGAAAGCTGACCCTTTGAATTACAAGTATTACTCGTTTTGCTGCTAGAGTGAACCGGAGCAATATGAAATGAAGTGTCTTGCTCAAGGCCACAACACGCCGCCGGTTGTTTTCCCTTTTAATTTTAATTTTTAGAAGTTCAGCCTATCTAATGATGATCCATGTCCTATGCAGCCCGTTTGTCGAAAAATGTTGCCCATCCTGATTATAAATAGTATTAAATCTTATAGTGTAATTAATAAATAACTGGTACTTGTTTTACAGGTCTTAGATTCGGTGAATTAAGGCTACACTGAAATTGATAAAGAACAAGAGCACTCAGAGAGCGCAAATCTCCACCAAGGCAATACCATCGCCCTCTCAACGATTTGCCACAGATGATTTTTAAAATGAGAATATCTGAAATAAACTCGACTGCTCTCACAAACGGGAATACTAAAAATGAACCCGACCGCTCTCAAAAATTAAGTAAAAATCTGGAAGAATAATCCAGAATCTTTGTCCGGTACTGGTTCAATCCCAAAATCTAATTAGTTCGTGCCAGTCACGAGGCCAAACATCCCTGAAAGTTTCATCTGAATCTATCCAGGGGTTCTTGAGATATCATGTCCATGGACAAACAAACAAACAAACACGACTGAAATAAACACGACTGGAAACAATACCTTCGCGAAGGTGGAGGCAATAATGACGACGATAACAACAGCAGCAAAAACATTAACAACTACTACTACTATTACTGTTGCTATTGCTGCAGCTGCTGCTGCTACTACTACTACTACAACCATTACTACTATAAGGAGTACGTTTAGAACCCGAAACTATGTTCAGGCGTGACTGTGAAGTTAACAGGCTCGCTTCCCTATCTGTAGTCTTGGGGCCAATACCACTGCATGGCACCTTGAGCAAATGTTATCTGCTATAACCCCAGGCCAGCTAAGGTCTTGTGAGAGGATTTGGTAGACGGATATTGAAAGAAGCTTGCCGTACATATATGTATTATGAATGTATGTATGCATGCATGCATGCATGCATGTATGTATGTATGTATGTATGTATGTATTCATACATGTATGTATGTATGTATGTATGCACACATGTATGTATGTATTTATCTATCTATCTATCTATCATTATATATATGGAGGCTGAATTTGAATGTGTGTACGCGTGGGGTTGCGTAACGGTAGAGTGTATGCCATTCTGTTTGCGTTTGCCTCCCCCCCCCAACAACCATCTGACAACCGGTGTTGCTTTGTTTACGTCCCCGTAGAGACACTTTAAATATGAAGACCGGGATAGATTTCAACTAAACCTTACAACGTGGTGCCCCAGTATGACCTTAGTCTGACAACTGAAATAAGTAAAACATAAAAGACAAAAGAACCTTAACCAAAAATTCGTGCGCTGCATGAACTCAGAGACTATGAAGTAGATACACAGCATTGGTCCTGTCAACACGTACATGTAAGACATAGCAAAGTTTATCTTTATTTTCTTTCCCTCTCTGCTAATATTTTTACATGGAATTTGTCACGTATATACAATTTGTAATATGTATTTAATAGGTTTGTAATCTGGCTTCAGAGTGGCAAGTGGAATGTCAAGTACCGAAGATTACAGGTAATTACATTTAGATACATTTGTTGTCAGTAGATATGTGTATATGTTTATACAAACACACACACACACATATATATGTATGTATATGTATGTATACATATACACAGGAACACACACACACAAACAAACAAACGCGCACACACACATACACACACATATATATATATATATATATATATATATATATACAAACATATATCTACACATAGATATGCGCGTGCATTTATGTATGAATATGTGTGTATA
>NC_068988.1:43087631-43090556 GCF_001194135.2 Octopus bimaculoides | reverse complement strand
ATATATATATATATATATATAGTTACAGAGAAACAAAAACACGGAGACAGGTGTATGAACAACAAGCAGGTGTATTAGTTTGACGCTCGGGGAAGTGAGAAAGTCTCTTACGTTTCGAGCCTACGCTCTTCAACATAAAGAAACACGAGGAAATAAACAAAGAGAGAATAAAAATAAAAAAACTTGTAGATTTAGCGATTAATAATGGCGACTGGTTGCGAAAAAATAGTTTGACAGGAGAGCTAGGAAGAAGGGGAGATAATAAAGTACTGGTGATCCCAAAACGAAGGTGCGTGTGCTTGTGTGTATGTATGTATGTATATATATATATATATGTAGATACATACACACATGCATACACCCCCCACACACGTGTGTATGCGTGTGTGTGTAGATGACCAGGTGTTTATATGTATATATATTTCTAGCTTTGAGTGCATGTGTGTGTGCATGTCACCAAGACATGCACACACATGCGACCCACAACTCTCATACCTCTACATTTATCACGAAACGTTTTCAAGGGAGATACTTCAGAAATTGTGCACAGAACAAATATAACAAAATATATTTAATCCACTGGGAAACGTTTAAGATTTGAATATCTTGAGGCTGCAATCCAGAAAGGAAAAGAAGCAAAAAAGCGGGATATTTGATGTGTGCGCACGCGCATGAGCGTGTGTTATTTTATGTCGAACGAATAAGTACGGAATATTCAATACATGTAGGATTTTTCCGTTGGAACTGAAGATCAGAGTGTGTCACACGATTCGAGTTTCAAGATACCGCTATCTTCAGACGAAACTCAGTTTCAATAAAAAGGAAAATCTATATGTACATATGTGTGTGTATATGTGCATGTGTGTGTGTGAGAGAGAGAGAGAGAGAGAGAGGAAGAGAGAGAGCAAACACACACATATATACGCACCCATGCTCAAACATACATATAAATAAATATATATATAATTGCATACATGCATAACATAGAGCTGAGAGAAATGCCTCCAGAAATATTCTGCATGTTAGATACTCGCACGCTAATGTCCCACATACGAAATAGGATGAATTGAAAATCTCCATTTACCTGATATCTTTGCAATTGACAGACAAGCGCTCCTTCTATGGTTTTTATAATTTAAAAACCGCAAACAAGACTCACACAGACTCGTTAAATATACCCCATTGAGCACTGGGGGACGACGTAGTTGACTAACTCCATCCCATCAATGAACAGCAAACAAGACTGATAACTCAAATAATATGTTAATCTGGATTTGGGAGAAATATCGAAAATGCACCTTATATTTTAAAGCCAATCAGCCAAAATAATGGACGTTTTGATCTTATTAGACCTTTTCAAAGATATACGTGGCGTGATCAGTCAGTATCCAGGATGTTGCTACAACGAAACTAAAACACAGAGAGTGAAGCTGCTTGGCACAGATTGACCTGGAACTCTGCTGTGCATGCCACTAAGTTTTAACGTTCTTGCTCACATCCACTGTTTACAGCAGTGCTTGGAAGGAAGGTGTGTAGATTGTGATCGTCGCACTGACCATGACAGAGAACGTTGAGCAGAGAATCTGTATCAAATTTTGCCAAAAGCTTGGCGATACCTGCTCAGAGGCCTACACAAAATTTTCAAAAAGTTTTCATTGTTCTCCACGCAATCAATGAGATCATGTGCAACTGAAACCCGAGTGTCCTTTTGGTCAGCTGAATGCAGTTTTGGCACCAACTTAGCAGACACGTGTCTCATACCCAAATCTTCAGTGATAATGGACTGAACTGAACTGAACCGTAACCAATATGCATATCCTCTGATAACTCACGGATGGATTTCCCCTCACAGCTGCACACACATCTGTGATGTTTCTCTCAGTTCTGCTGGTTGCGGGTCTCCCTGAACGTTCGTCAATCTCGACATTTTTTCTGCCCTCTTAGAAACGTCTGAACCTCTCATACACTTGTGTGCGGCTCATACACTCCTCTCCATACACTTTCCGCAACTTTGCGCAGGCATCTGAGCAGGTATCGCCATAACTTACTCTGCCGTGGTTAACGCGACGATCACACGCTACACACCTTCCTTCCAAGCAAACTGCTGTAAACAGCAGAAGTAAGCTAGAACGTTAATACTTATTGCACATGCACAACAAAGTTCAAGGTCAATATGTGCCAAGCAACTTCACTCTGTGTGCTTCAGCTTCGTTACTATAGGAAGAATCCGGATACTTATTAATCAGACCTCGTACATACAGATAATTAAATTGTTTATGACGAAACCTTAAGCTATGTAATTAAGTGCTATGTTTATTTCTTTTCATTTATCTAGCTCGTAAACATCTAGCGTCTTGCTAATTTGAGAACACATTTTTCGTGGTAGGATGGTTTGACGTCTATTTTTAGCAAACAAGGAATCAACTTAGTGGCCTCTCCTCTTATCTATATTCAATTACACACACACACATACAAATATGTATATATACATATATATATGCATATGTATATGTATGTATGTATGTACGTATGTATGGATGTATGTTTGTGCATATGTATGTATGTACATATGTATGTAAACTCATGCATATGTGTGTATGTATGATTGCGTTTGCACAAGCGCTCTCTCACACACACATACTCAGTAATATGACCCCCTTTGAGCACTGGGTTGATGTTGTTCACTAACTCCAATCCATCAAATTTCAGGCCTTGTGCCTATAGTAGAAAGGATTATTATTATCATCATCATCATTATCATCATCATCATCATCATCATCATTATTATTATTATTATTATTATTATTATTATTTTTATTATTATTATTATTATTATTATTATTATTATTATTATTATTATTATTATTATTATTATACAAGGCGGCGAGCTGCCGTCTGCCGCTATGTTCCGAATTCAAATTCTGC
>NC_068988.1:43085994-43086641 GCF_001194135.2 Octopus bimaculoides | reverse complement strand
TTATTATTGTTGTTCAAGTGGTAAACTACCTGAAACATTACTTGCTTTGCATCCCTCTTCGTATCTAAATCTTTTAATTGCTGGAAGGAAAAAGTGAAGTTTTGACTGCTTGTTGTTGGTGGTGGTGCTGCTGTTGTTGTTGTTGTTGTTGTTGATGATGATGGTGGTGGTGGTACAGCTGCCACTGCTGTAAGGATGTTTACAAGGAAGAATTTCCAACTCCCCCCCGGAGATACCTAAGTGTCGATTCGGTAACAGTGAAGTGGTGAATGGTGATGTGTTTATACAGTGAAGTGTATGTGCGTGTAAGTGTTTGTCTGTGTGTATGTGTGTGTGTATATGTGTGTGGTTACTCTTGTAGATGTCTCACTCTATCTCTGTGTGCGTGTGTGTGTCTTTTCTTCTCTCATTCTCGGATTCTCTGTCACTCTTTCTTTCTTTCTTTCTTTCTTTCTTTCTTTCTTTCTTTCCTTCTATCAGTACGCACGTCACGTACGCTTAGACGAACGAACGGTTATCGGGCAACAATACCCAGTGGCAATACCTGTCACTATCACGCTACAAACACAAACACAATATTACACACGTACACGCTCTCTCTTTCTCTCTCTCTCTCTCTCTCTCTCTCTCTCTCTCTCTCTCTCTCT
>NC_068988.1:43082368-43085911 GCF_001194135.2 Octopus bimaculoides | reverse complement strand
CTCTCTCTCTCTCTCTCTCCAACTCTCTCCCTCTCTCTCTCTCTCCAACTCTCTCCCTCTCTCTCTCTTTCTCGCTATCTATCTATCTATCTATCTATCTATCTATCTATCTATCTGTCTGTCTGTCTGTCTGTCTGTCTGTCTACCCTTCGCTCTCTCTCAAACACACACACTCGCATGCACGCACACGCACACTCACACACTTATACAACTGTCCTAAAATATCATAATGATGTTATCTATCTTTGCGGTTTATGATGGGTAAAACACTATATGATGCAAATCCTGGAAAGGATATTCTGAAAGATAGAAAAATTTTATAAGTTATATCGATGTAAAGGGTATACTCACAACACGAACGAATACGGGAGGAATGTTCTAATAATAATAATATTGATGATGATGATGATGATGATGATGATGATGATGATGATGGTGATGATGAGAAGAAGAAGAAGAAGAAGAAGAAGAAGAAGAAGAAGAAGAAGAAGAAGAAGAAGAAGAAGAAGAAGAAGAAGATCGCTAGGTAAAATTAAGCGAAACAGCTAAGACATAATGATCTGCGAGTTGGAAAATAAGGTGCGTATACGGTCAGAGGTCAGTTGTCCAGCTGATATTAACAAAATGTTAAAGATAAATGAAAATGCAGTCTTGTGTAACAATGGTTTGGTCAACTGTGAATTGCTAAATTCAACGCTCCCTAAAGAACGTAAGGAGGATTTTCACCGATGTCCTGATATATACAATTATCCGACCAATACATATGCTTCAAAAAGACTCAATGTACACACACACACACATATACTTATATATACGACGGGCTTCTTTCAGTTTCCGTCTACCAAATCCGTCCGCCCTAGGTTATAGTAAAAGACACTTGCCCAAGGTGCCACGCAGTGGGACTGAACCCCGAGCCATGTGGGTGGAAACAAGCTTCTTACCACACAATCACGCCTTCGCCTATATATAAGGAATCTTGATTAACAATTAGTCTAGAAGGGTGGGACCTGGCTAAATAGTTGGAATGAATAACTGAAAATAATTTTGTGTTGTGAAGCAGGTATTTCGTATTCTACTTTAAAGTTTTTCTCAAAATTTTCCTCGTGTTTATGCAAGTCATTCCAAGATATTGTTGTATATATTCCAGGGGTCTGTTTTTTCTTTTTAAAGTCTTCATAGTGATATCTTCATGGGAAATCAATTTCTATGTTGATTTCTTTTGTTTTTTAATTACCAGTCCTTAGAGTGCTGATTAAGTTGCGTGAACTACCGACAACACGATTTCTCAAAGCAGATATGATCGAAATATTTTAACATTGTGCTTCAGATTCCGAGATAGGATTGCCAAATGAAATTAGACGAGATCCGTTCTCATCATCTCCGCTGTTTGTGGCGTTGGCGGCGGCGATGATGATGATGATGACGATGATGATGATCGTAGTTGTGGTGGTGGTGGTGGTGGTGGTGGTGACGATAATCATGATAATGATGAGAAGGAAAATGATATTTTGTGAAGCCTACAGTGTATATATATGATACATTCCATTTTTTCTTTTTCCTTCTAGTTTATCTCTGCCCTTCCTTACCAGGACAGGCCAAATCAGACCAACTCTACTACTGGCCCATTAGTAAAGGAGAACTATGAAAACATTTTCTGCGAGGAAAAATATTAGTCTTTAACACATATGAGTCTTTCTGTATATATGTGTATATTAACTTACAATTTTTCACGGAGATTGTTTCTCTAAGTGTAATTTATTCATTCTATATTCCTAATTTTCTGTTCTTCTAATCATTATCATTTATTATTATACATTTAGTTAGTATTTCTTTCAACACTATTTTAATATGCTCAGTGAAGTTAGTGCTCTGTTAAGAAAGTTTCATGAGACCGAAACATCTATGGAGTTAACTTCCGTCCACACTAAAATAATCAAAATATTTGTCGATGATGAATAGTTTTTACCATTACCCCACCACATAATATAATTTTTTATTACTGTAGCCGTTAGTCACAAGCAGATAAAATTTGACGGTGTCGACCGTGCTTTCGCCATTAGGTTGGAGATAACCGTGTTGTTGTGAACGGACATAGACACCGTTTCGGCCCTTGACTCAGTGGAACATCCAGAATGTAGATCGAGAAGAAAAAGATCATTATTTCAGAAAGATGATTATACCATAGACTGAAGTAACATGAAATGAAATACTTTGCTCAAGAACGCAACAATGCTTCCCAGCAACAATGCTTCCCAGATGTAATCGACTTATCTCCTCTCCTAGAAATTACTGGCCTTGTGCCAAAATTTGATAAAGTGATAGACTATAGTCTATCACTTTATTAAATTTTGGCACAAGGCCAGTAATTTCTAGGAGAGGAGATAAGTCGATTACATCGATCTCCAGTGTTCAACTGGTGCTTATTTTATCGACCCGCAAAGAATGAAAGGTAAAGTCGACCATGGTGGTATTTGAACGTAAAGTCGGACGAAATGCCGCTAAGCATTTTGCCCGGCGCGATAACGACTCCGCCAGCTTGCCGCTAATCGCGCTTTAAATATTGACATTATCTTAACTGTTCTATTTTTAAGTATTCTCTGAATGGTCTTAATACAACCGACAATAAGAAATGGCCACAAAGTCCCCTCAAATCACACACGCTGTTTTTTGAAAAATAGACAGTTGTGGCTGTGTGATAAGAAGCTTGTTTCACAACCGCATGGTTCTGGGTTCAATCCCACCGTGTGGCACCTTGGGCAAGTATCTTCTACAATAGCCTGGGGCCAACCAAAGCCTTGTGGGTGAATTTGGTTGAAAGAAAATGAAAGAAGCCTGTCGTGTATATGTGAGTGTGTGTATGTCTGTTTGTCTGTGTTTGTGTTTGTATTTGTCCTCCACCACCGCTTGACAACCGGTGTTGGTCCCTTTACGTCCCCGTAACCTAGCAATTCGGCAAAAGAGACAGAATAAGTACCAGACTCAGCAGAAAATAAGTCCTGGGGTCGATTCATGCAACTAAGAATTCTTCAAGAGAGTTCCCCAGCAAAGCCGCAAACTAATGCCTGAAGCCAACAAAATGTTAGATAATGCAGTCAAAGACATAACAGTTGGTATGGTCACGACTGGAAAGCATTTAACCATATATCTGCTTCATCAAGACTGACCTGTATACAATGATTACAACTCTAGCAACCTAGCTTTGTTGTAGTTTCATTCTACTAAAGAGAAACACCTCTCTCTCACCTTCTCTCTAAAGCACCTGAACATAAGCCTACTTATGGAAATGCATGCTTAATCTGTCTTCTCTAACATGCTCACCATACACAGATACTCCGACACAGGCCACGAAACATAAAGATAAGCTATGTATTGGCTAACGAGAGATACATACAAACATACATGTATATACAAGTTTATGGATGCCTTCATAAATACACACACCTATATATAAAAATATATTCATATAAATATTCATATACATACACATACCCACTTGTATACATGTATACTTTAGTTGTGTGTGTGTGTGTGTGCATATATATA
>NC_068988.1:43080762-43081495 GCF_001194135.2 Octopus bimaculoides | reverse complement strand
CACTCAACTAAAATCGAAGAGAATTCAGCCCGATATGCATTCAGGCGTCGGTGTTGAAGTCAATTGTTGACGTAAATAAATTATTATTATTGTTATTGAAGGCGGCGAGCTGGCAGAATCGTTAACACACCGGCCAAGAGCTTAACGTCATGTCTTCTGTCTACACGTTCTGAGTTCAAATTCCGCCGAGGTCGACTTTACCTTTCATCCTTTTGGGGCTGATAAAATAGTCCCAGTTGAACACTGGGGTCAATGCAATCGATTCATCCCCTCTCCCAAAACTGCTGCCCTTGCGGCAAAATTTGAAACCATAATTATTATTATTGTGATCATCAACATTGTCATTATTACTATATATTTACTATACAATGGGAAGAAGACCAACCTAGCTGATATTTTTCTTCAAACATTATATAACATTTTGAAAGTCTTTGTTTTTTTCTTTTTTTGCTATTTTTATCTTCTTTTTTTTTATCTAGAACTTAAAACGTTCACATATACATATGTATTTCATGCATTAATTATCGATGGTTAAGTCTTACTATTTATTCAACGAGATTCAAAAGATGTATGCTTGTGTTCGTCAAACGGTGGTATGCATGCGCCTGTGTGAATGTGCGTGCGTGTGCGTGCGTGCGGGCGGGCGTGCGTGTGTGTGTGTATGTGTGTATGTGTGCATCTGTGTGTCTGAGAGAGAGAGAGAGAGAGAGAGAGAGAGAGAGAGAGAGAGAGA
>NC_068988.1:43078632-43079445 GCF_001194135.2 Octopus bimaculoides | reverse complement strand
GACGAATGGATTAAGTCGATTACATCGACCCCAGTGCGTAACTGGTACTTAATTTATCGACCCCGAAAGGATGAAAGGCAAAGTTGACCTCGGTGGAATTTGAACTAAGAACGTAGCGGCAGACGAAATACCGCTAAGCATTTTGCCCTGCGTGCTCGCCGACTTACATGAGATTAAATAATAATAGCCCTTACCCAACGACCCACCCACCAAGATACACTATATGAAAGCGATGTAATTTGCGAATCCATAAGATTCAATAGTTGACGGATGTTAACGTTATCTCGACGATGAACTCGATATCAATATTAGAAATAGTTTAGCATGTTAACACTCCTACTTCCGTGAAATGAGAAATTTGAAACGATCCAAGTTTAGATTTGAACCCAAGAACATAGAGGAAAGAATGTAAGTAATGTACGGTTTCAACTTCTTAAATAAATATAAAATAAAAGCAAAGTTAACTGCATCAGCATCTATTTTTCGATTAAAAAGAAGTGTGGCGGTAGGATTAATATGTTAACCAGTGCACCTTAAAGGACGGAGTAATTTATTGCTGGACACTACGACTTGTGACTATATGTATAGGTAGACATCTTCGAGGCCGATGGACACCAGTAGTGGTAGTAGTGGTGATGGTGGTGGTGGTAATGATGGTGATGATGATGATGATGATGATGATGATGATATGACGACGATGATAGAACTTTACCACATACTTTCAATTCCTTGCTGATGCTGTAGTCAAAGTTAAAGCTTTTAAATTCATAAATATCACATTATTACCTCCGCCTTCGCGAAGTTGGAGGTATT
>NC_068988.1:43074961-43077762 GCF_001194135.2 Octopus bimaculoides | reverse complement strand
TTATAATATTTTTATTTTTTAGAAACTTCGAGAGATGGGAAATAAGTAAGAAATAAAGGTAGGAAAAGAGGAAGAACAATGATTCCTTAGAATGAGGAAGCTGAATAAAAATTCGATGGGTTCCGTGTTCTTTATAAAGGACTAAATCAAAGACGTGATTTCTTTTTACCGTTTAGTCAGGCAAGGAAGGGCAACGGCTTTAACACTTAGTTTATGCCTTTTTAAACATTTTTATTGACGTATATTAAAGCAAGCTTCAAATAAAAATACTCGGCGATGAGAACATATTGCAACAGTCAAAGAGGCGTTGAAGTCTGACTCCCGCACTTACCAACTACTACATCAAGGGAGAAATATTGTCTGGTAGCCTTATACAACGCGTATAAGAAATTTTTTTTTAAAGTTCTGAGGTCGTCCTATATACACAATCGGCTTATATACCGGCATACATGATATATGAAAAATAAAGTTAATAAATTTTGCGTGCCTTAGCTAAATTGACCCTCCTATGCCACATTAGCTTCAGTTTCAACACACGATCTCAAATTAAATCACCTGTTAGATAAATATAACTTCTGTCCTTTAGTTTTCAGTTTTCATTTTTTAAATTTAGTCACTGAGGGATTGAAGTGCCCATGACCTAGTAGTAGTAACACAATTTATAAAAGAGCATCAAAACACTTGTATTTTAAACAATGGCGGAATATATAAATTTCATTTATGACCGCATACCGAAGAGATTTCGAATGTCAATAGAACCATGAAACTAATGTTTTCTTTTTATCTCGCAATAATCTACGTATTCAGGGGTCTTGACACCTGGGAAGTTTCCCTGTATAAAGCTTCAGTTCTCATGACTCCTTAAAACTCATCAAACGAAGAAATAGAACGCAATAAAACACTTAGTTATAATCCACGTTTATTTCATATACATACGTGTGTGTGTGTGTGTGTGTGTGTGTGTGCGTGTGTGTGTGTGTGTGTGTGTGTGTGTGTGTGTGTGTGTGTGTGTGTGTGTGTGTGTGTGTGTGTCGGTGTGCGTGTGTATATGCACGTATTTGTGTCTATGTACGTATATATATGTATGCATGTATATGTATGTGTATGTATATATAAATATATATATATATAAGTACATATATGTGTATATATATGTATACATATATATATGTATATATGTATATGTATATATATATGTATATATATATATGTGCGTATATATATATGCATATATATATGTATATATATAAGCATACATATATGTATGAATATATATATGTAAATATATATATATATATATATTTACATATATATATATATACATATATATATATATATATATATATATATATATATATATATATACATATATACACACACATATGCATATATATTCGTGCATAAATACATACACATGTCTATATATATTTGTATGTGTGTGTGTAATTTATGTATACACACACACACATGCACACATTTTAAAACCCACAAACTCAGAAACACCTGTGGCACCTGAAAGAATTTTACCTATATCTATCTCATGTGTCCTTGAGTTCTTGATATTACATCACCGTGACTACATTAGAGAGTGGGAGAGAGAGACAGAGGTGCGGGAGGAGAGAAGTAAGAAACAATGAGTTGGCTCGAAAACAACAATAGCTATAACAAGAACAATAAAAAAGAAATACACGTACATAAATACATAAATACATACAAAACAAAGACTTTATATTCATACAACTGAAAAAAAAAAAGGGATTAAATATTGTATTATAGCTTGTGAGAAGAGCCAGATGTGAGTGAAAGTGTGTGCGTGTGTGTGACAGAGAGATAGAGATAGAGAGAGGGAGAGGGAGATAGAGAGAGAGAGAGAGAAAGAAAGAGAGAGAGAAAGTGTCCTGGTTCTTCGTGGAGTCCCTAATTCGTTTCAAGGACGTTAGGTCGGTCCACTCAGAGTATAGTGATGACGACAACGGCGATCACGACGATGACACAGAAAAATAAAACAATGAAAACCAACAATAAAACAATGAATAAATAAATAATAAGTAGAAAATAGTAGAAAATAGAAAACAGAAACGAATGCGGAGGTGGAATGAGAGTTGGGTTAGTGGTTTAAGTGATTCTTTTTCCACACCTACAGAGAACGAAAGTGGATTAACACACAGTGTTAGAAAAGAAAGAAAGAAAGAAAGAAAGAAAGAAAGAAAGAAAGAAAGAAAGAAACAAACGTGAGATGAGAGGAGGGAAGGAAGGAAGAAATAAAGGTAAGAAAAGAGGAAGAAGAATGATTCCTTAGAATGAGGAAGCTCAATAACAATTCGATGGGTTCCGTGTTCTTACCGTTTAGTCAGGTAAGGAAGGGCAACGGCTATAACACTTAGTTTTTCTGAGTTTCCGGACAGGTAGGAGGCTGCGGGGGAGTTACCCATAACTTGGGGCCCTTGGCTGCAATGCTTGCAACAAAGTAAACGTGACCCGAGACACTCAATTACGAGGAGGTGATGTTGAATCGGACGACAGAGTAAGAAACTGATAGATAAAGGTGGGGCGAGTAAGTTTTCAGGTTTAATAAATAAATATATGATAGTCTATGGGTGTATTATAACGTAGTAGAGTAACACTGGGTTTTTTTTTCCTTTTTGAAATGGTGGTCAGATTTTTTTCTTTTTTACAACTTTGAGGTTTTCCTTTTACAAAGAAACACACATAGACAAACAAATACATACACACGCACACCTACACACTCAGACATGTATATATATATATATATATATATATATATATATATATATATATAT
>NC_068988.1:43072913-43073974 GCF_001194135.2 Octopus bimaculoides | reverse complement strand
TATATATATATATATATATAAAGGTAGAAGACGTGCCTAATGAAGCGAAATAATATCCTAGAATTTACTAAAATTACTTACGCCATGATGTTTGAACAAATGTAAATAAATTGTCGAAACCGAAAGAAAAGAAAAAAGAGAAAAAATAGGGACCTGCATGATTTGTAGTGTGTGTGTATATATATATATATATATATATATATATATATATAATGTATATATCGTATATATAATGTATATATAATATATATATCATATATACAATATATATATATAATATATATATATATGCATATCATATATATATAATGTATGTGTAATATATACATATATATGTGTGTATGTATGTATGTATGTATGTATGGAACAAAATGAGAACGTGTCGTATACATGATGGCTTTTGCCTCTCGAGAAACCTTGTTGATGAAATGCATCCGGTGGATTTAAAAACATTGCATAGATCTTCGTTATCTCCCAAATCTCCGTCGGTACAATCTTGCATGGTACGGGGTACTACTGTTGAAAGACGGCAAAATGTTATGCTGTGGTGCTTTACTGAATGATGAAGGAGAGAAAATATACTTGTAGAATAAGCAGACGATAATCATAACACGGAATATATTACTATAGTAAAGCTAGGAAAACAACTATATTTTTTTAACGAAATTGTACAGAGGGAAGAGGAATACAACTCGAGAAGAACGTTCGTTGTGTGTACTGTCATCTGTATACATCTTCTTTTTATATTTTGCTTGTTTAATCTACATACATAAATATATAGACCAAATTAATTCATATATATATGACAAGCTTTTCCTTATGTACAGAAATAATAGAGGCGTGTCTGTTATTGTTGGTGAAAGCGTCCTTTAGGATTTCGTATAATTTCTCAACTAGCAGAGTTCAAATCCCTTTGGAGTTGATGTTTCTGCTCAACGTTTTATAGTTGATCAAATAAATAGTAGTGGTGTACTTCATTTGATCAACTGCACTTCTCCTTTGCAGCAGGCTTTATATGGTTATGTGTATATATATATATATATATATATATATATATATAT
>NC_068988.1:43071439-43072883 GCF_001194135.2 Octopus bimaculoides | reverse complement strand
CGACGCTCTTCCGATCTACATAAATACATACATACATACATACATACATACATACATACATATCAGTGGTACGCAGCCATTTTTATTCTTATTTTTTACATTTCCTAACACACTGGAGTTCAAGCAAAAGCTAAACATTTGCTGGCACAATTTTAAAATTACTGATTCAGATGCACTTCACATGGAAAGTTTAAAACAAACTACTTTGAAGTTGAAACATTTAGCAAAGTAACATGAAATAATTTTTTTTTTTAAATCAGAGAAAACTCTTATATAGATTGTTTTATTAATCATACTTGGGAATACAACTAGGGCTCCGTCGGTTACGGCGACGTGTGTTCCAATTGATCCGATCAACGGAACAGCCTGCTCGTGAAATTAACGTCCAAGTAGTTGAGCACTCAAGAGGCACGCGTACCTTTGACGTAGCTTTCAGTGAGATTCAGCGTGAGACAGAATGTGACAATGCTGGCTTTTTTAAATTACAGGTACAACTCATTTTTTTACCAGCTGAGTGGATTAGAGCAACGTGGAACAAAGTGTCTCGTTCAAAGACACAATATGTCGCTGGGAATCGAACTCACGAACTGATGATCGCGAGCCGAATACCACAAACCACTGAACCACCCGCTTTCACATACTTCGAAATAACAAAATTTTCAATAACCATGTGTTTCAACATACTCAAGTATTAGTATAAATCAAATTTTTAATAATTCGCTATGATCCAAAGTATTCCTAACGACTCACCAGTGTCCCACTTCAAACACACCATTTGAGTTCTACCCGAGTAAGATACAATCCTTTCTATAGAGAGCAATCAGTAACCGTTCTCTGATGAGGTATTAATAAATGCTGAAACTAGACTGGTCAAACTCCTCTTATAGCCACAAGAGACTAAACACGGCGTCCACTCTTCCCAGAAAGGTTAGATGTGTGATATCTTTTACATTTTATGTTTTACTTGTTTCAGTAATTGGGCGACGGCCATGCTGGAGCACCGCCTTGATAGGCTTACTGGAACAAATTGACCCCAATATTTAGATTTTAAGCCTCGTACTACTTATTCTACCGGTTTCTTTCTGCCGAACCGCTACGTTACGAGAACGTAAACAAACCAACACCGATTGTCAGTCGGCGGTGAGGGACAAACATAAAACACACACACAAACACACAGATACATATACACATTATACAATAGGCTTCTTTCAGTTTCCATCCACCAAATCCACTCAGTAGGCTTTAATCGGTCAGCGACTATAGTAGAAGACACTTGTTCAATGTGCCAAGCAGAGGCATTGATCCTAAAGCTTTATATTGAGACGCAAACTTCATTGCCAAAGTTTGGACACGATTATATTCTTGTTGTATCTATGTAACATTTATTTTAATATTATTATTATTATTATTATTATTATTATTATTATTATTATTATTATTATT
>NC_068988.1:43070709-43071429 GCF_001194135.2 Octopus bimaculoides | reverse complement strand
TGTGTGTGTGTGTGTGTGTGTGTGTGTGTGTGTGTGTGTGTGTGTGTGTGTGTGTGTGTGTAAGGTGGCAAGCTGGCAGAATCGTTAGCACCCGACATAATGTCTACCGGCATTTCGCCCGTCTTTACGTTCTGAGTTCAAATTCCGCCGAGGTCAGCTTCGCTATTCATCCTCTCGAGGTCGATAAAATAAGTACTAATTGATCACTGAGGTCGATGTAATTGACTTACCCCTGCTCTGAAATTGCTGGCCTTGTGCCAAAATTTGAAACCAATATTATATATATATAATAACGGGACCCATAAATACTTCACGGAATTAATAGTAAACCTTTGGGTTATTCCTGAAATTTTAATCCAAAAAGCCTGAAAGCGTAACCTGTGTTGTGTCTATCAAAAGAAAGTCGCTCATTTACTATTCATTGAAAAGTGAAGGAAACTGGAATGCGCTGATTACTTAATACACTTTATATATGTACTTTATATACTTTATGCACAGTTTTATAGACTTGATACACAGCACTCATAAAATAAATATTCACTCTTATTTTTCCATTTTCGCCATAAACAGAAAAAAAATAATTTAAAAATGTACAAGGTTACAATTATATAGCTAGAAAACAAACATTTTATAAAGTAGTTGTATACTGCCAACTTAACGTGACAGTCCCAATAAGGGAATATACTACTGCTATTTAGCCCTAGGAAGCTGGACCGCTTC
>NC_068988.1:43068633-43070699 GCF_001194135.2 Octopus bimaculoides | reverse complement strand
GGAATATACTACTGCTATTTAGCCCTAGGAAGCTGGACCGCTTCCTATTAGGCCTTGACACATTTCCTGTGTCCTTATCTTTGCGAGAGGAATACAAACTCCTCCACCCGGCTTAGCCTGCATTCAGGGACATGTTTCTGAGTATTTGCTAGTCATCAGCCTGAAGTAGCACGACTAGCTGTTTGAAAAAGTTTGTTTACCTAGGGCTCGCAATTTCACGGGGATAAAAATTTAATGCAGCATGGCATATTCTGAAAACTACGTCGTTAATAGCTAATAAGTCAAGGTGATGGGTCAGAGTCAATACACACTTCAGTTTGCAAACACCTTTCAATCCAATACTTCTTTGCAGACTATGTTCTTCGTGTAAGTTTTCCCTCTTCTTTTTCTTTGTTTGTCAGTGTTGATAACTTTAACTCTTACATCAGATAATTTGCGAGCCCTTGACAAAGTAACATATAGCTGACCATGGCCGAATAAAGGTTCAGGCAAGAGCAGTCCCACTTTATCAAATTTTTGCCCTTGTGATTTATTGATAGTCATTGAATATGACAGGTGAACGGGAAACTGGTTTCTTTCTAAAGTGAATGACACGTTTGGGATGCGCATGCGTTAAGTGATAGGTGATGTAAAAAACTTATTTCAATTTTAAAAATTACTTTTCACTATGCACTCACCATCGCCATCTCCACTACACCACCACCATCTCTCTCTCTCTCTCTCTCTCTCTCTCTCTCTCTCTCTCTCTCTCTCTCTCTGCCTTTCTTTAATCTCACCATCAGAACATCACTCCTCTGCTAAAATTATATTCTTAACTCTCTTCTATATCCCTACCATCAACTAATATTTTTAACCACGTAATAAATATTACGTTCCTCTACCACTTGCCATGTACATTTCACCTTCCGTCTTTTCTCTCTCCCTCTTTTTCTTTCTCTCTATTTCTGCCTTACTCTTCGCTTTATCCTTTTTCTCTCTCCTTTTTCTTTCTTTTCTTCTCTCTTTCGCTCCAGCTAATCACGCAAAAGCGTTACAATAACGTTCCCTCTACGTCATGTCATGGACGCTTCTCTCACCCTCTTTTTCTCTCTCCACCTTTTCTTTCTCCCTCTTTCTCTTTAATCACGTGAATGCGTTACCGACAAGCAGAATTATTATAAAATAGGTATGTGTATGTATGTGTATGTGTGTGTGTGCGCGCGCATATATGCGTGAGTGTATGCATACTACTATTAATACTATTATCACTGCTACCATTACTAATGCTAGTAGTAATAGTACTACTACTACTATTACTACTACAGCTGCTGCTACTACTGCTACTGCTGCTGTCACTCTTACTATTACTATTACTGCAACTATTATTACTGTTGCTGTTGCTGCTGCCGATACTACTATTACTACTACTTCTACTACTGGTATTATGTTCGATCACAATGCTACAACTATTCCAATACATCTTCCACTTGCCTAACCACCATTCCTTAAAGTCAGTCCCACTTCTTGCACTCTTGTAACCATGGAATCACCTCAATAACAACAGGTACAAGGAAACCACAATTATGTCCGTGAATACCACCCCCATTAAATAATTTATCAAGGCAGCCTGGAACAAAACAACAACTATGGTAACGTGATAAGCCAAGGAGAGGGGCTTTACATGATCATTTGATCTGCTAGAGATAGTAGAAAGGAGAAACATTGAACAAATGTTGTCCCAAATATATGAGATCAAAATGAAAGGTATGGTCACGGCAAGAAAGACTTAGACCATACATCTGCATGGTTATGACTGACCAAGGGTTAAATAGCAACAACGACTAACTACAACTGCAAAACATCAATATTTGTTTACAAATCACAACACCGTTCGCAAACACCACCACCGCCACCGCCGCCTCCACCACCACAACTATCATCACTAGTATCACTAGTACCACCACCACCACGACCATCGTTACCATCACCACCACCACCACCACAACTACCACTACTTCCACCACAGCTTCCACCATCACTACTACCAGCACCAGCACCAGCACCATTACCACACCACCACCACCACC
>NC_068988.1:43067377-43068342 GCF_001194135.2 Octopus bimaculoides | reverse complement strand
CCACCACCGCCGCCGCCGCCGCCACTACCACTACCACCACCACCATCATCACCACCACAGCCGCCAACAGGATCCCGGCTATCACCACGATAACTTCGACCGCTCATATCACGACTTGACCCTCAACTATAATCATCAGTATTTGAGCGATCACTACAGTCACCACCAGCATCAGCAACACCATTATCTCCATAACAACACCACCTTCATCACCATCGTCATCACTATCACTATCGTCACAGTTAACGTGACAGTCATAATTAGATAACAGTAAAGACAGGTAAAAACAAAATACAAGGTATATCAATGTCTACACAAACACACGCATCAGCATACACATACACGGACATACACACACACATATATATATATATATGTCTACATATATATGTGTGTGTGTGTGTTTATGTATATATATATATGTGTGTGTGTGTGTGTATGTTTATGTATATGTATATATATATGTATGTATGTATATATGAATAGACATATATACACACATATATATAATGTATGTACATCTCTATCTCTTTCTCTCTCACTCTCTCTCTCTCTATCTCTATCTCTATCTGTCTCCCCCCTCTCTCTCTCTCTCTCTCTCCCTCCCCTCTCTCTATGTGTGTGTGTTTTCTGTACTCTGCTTATGTTCTGTTTTTCATTTTGTCCACGTTTTTTTTTATGTCCTGTACCCATATATGCATCTATATATACATGTAGATGTAGGTATGTACATATATGTACGTATATATGCATATATGTACATATATGTACGTATATATGCATATACTCACATACTCCGTATTCTTTCTGTTGAAGAGCGTAGCTCGAAACGTCAAAGACTTTCCGTATTCCCGAGCGTCATACTAATATATACTTTTGTTATTTACACCACCTGTCCTCGTCTGTTGTTATTATTTGTATATTCTCCCATATATATATATATATATATATATATATATATATAT
>NC_068988.1:43065073-43066881 GCF_001194135.2 Octopus bimaculoides | reverse complement strand
AGAGAGAGAGAGAGAGAGAGAGAGAGAGAGAGAGAGAGAGAGAGAAGCAGGGAGAGAAGTGTGTGAAAGAGGAGGAGAGCGAAGTGTGACAGAAAAGCAGGTAAGCACACGGGCACAGGATAAGGAGAGTGGCGTGAAAACGCACACATAAACAGATAGATATACAAAGAGAGATGTAATGAATATAAAGAAAGGAGCAGAGAGAGAGAGGTGGGGTAGGAGTGAGATAAACATGTAGAGAAAAATAAAAACAAGGAGATTCCTTTAAAGAAGGGGAGGTGAAGACGTTAATCACACGCCGCCGCTTCGCTCACACGCCGCCGCTTCGCTCACACGCTTATACATGCGACTAACAGGCCTTAAACTACTTTATTGTAGAAAAAAAAACATTGTTCTTACACATGTGTTCTTCAAATGTACGCCCTCAACGAATACATCTTATATACGTAATATATACATTAACATATAAGTAAACGGTTTGTGCATGCAGCTTAAGTGCGTGTGAGTGTATGTGTATGTTCGTGTACGTACGCGTATGTATGTGTGTGTGTGTGTGAGAGGGAGAGAGAGAGAGAGGGAGAGAGAGAGAGAGAGAGAGAGAGAGAGAGAGAGAGAGAGAGAGAGCACACGCGTGCTTATATTGGTATCAACAGTTTCATAGACTGGAATTAGTTATAAACAATGTATCTTTTATCTTGCAATTGTTTCAATCATTAGATTACTGCCATGTTGGGGCAAAACCTTGATGAGTTTGTGATGGAACAAATCGACCGCAGTTGTAGAGCGGTAAGGAGGGGACACACACAAAGACACACATGTACATACATACATACATACATACATACATACATACATACATACATGCATGCATACATACATACGTACATACGTGCAGACGTACGTACTTAAATACATACATAGCTACATAAGTTCAATACTACATGTATCTATTTGGGATCACCATATCCATAGGCTATTATTAAATATTGTTTACAATATCCATGGGTTCTATAGGAGCCCCTTAATTCGACATGCATACTTCTTCAGGCACTTTTTGCATATATAAATATACGTGTTTATGTGTGTGTATGCGTGCGTGCGTGCGTGCGTGCGTGCGTGTGGCTGTGCGTGAGACGAGCTTCCACACAGTTTCTGTACACCAAATTAATTCACAAGAGATTGGTCAATTGCGACATAAGACATTTGTCTAAAGTGCCGCGCTGTGGGTCTGAACCCCAAACTACATTGTTACAAAGCGAGCTTTGTAAACACATAGCCATGCCTGTATATAAATTATACAAAATAGTTCCGAGCACTAATCCAGGACATAGAAACAGGAAAAGTTACTCATAAATTTCGTACCCATATCAGTCGCGCACTTGTAACCACCATTCTGATTAATATGAAATGTTCTTAGTCTCAACCAAAATATTAATGGAAAACTGGTTTAAACTAATCGACTCATCGCTACCACCTATGAAATGAGGGCGACTGATAATTTTTTCTTGTTACTTAAAATCTGTTAGGCTTCACTCTTAAATTCTAGAGATGCAGAACAACAAGCTATAGAGCGATGGTTAAGATGGTCATGCTAGCCCGGCAGTCTTCCGGAATACTAGAGAATGTTTTACTCATTGTTTCCTGTGTATGAAAGCATGAATTTCGTTCAATCAGGTACACGGGATTGACAAGGAAGTCGAAATGCGACTGTTGTTCTCGTTAGTCACTGTAGCGACAGCATGTATCTAGCTCCGATATGTGTGTGTGTGTGTGTGTGTGTGTGTGTGTGTGTGTGTGTGTGTGTGTGT
>NC_068988.1:43060604-43065063 GCF_001194135.2 Octopus bimaculoides | reverse complement strand
TGTGTGTGTGTGTGTGTGTGTGTGTGTGTGTGTGTGTGTGTGTGTGTGTATGATGGCCGTCCACTCGTAATCGAGAAAAGCAATTACTGATCTTTAGGAACATTGTGTGCTCAAGACTACCTTATACTTTACACTTGCGGCTCCGTTGGTGACTAACGAGCCCTGCTCTTGACAAACATATACGACTGCAAACATTGCAGACCAAGCTTTCCCCATTCATTACACTAGCAGTGCGTTTTCGAGCAGCACGCTTAAATTCATCGTGAAGAATACGTGCACTTCCAAAGGTATCGACTCCCTCCTTTACCTGTTTCCTCCATCTGTAGCAATGACAAGCATTTCTCTAGCAGTCAACTTCCTGCATTTCACAGGCCTTTAATGAAGATTTTACACAATCCTTAAATCGCAGTATTAGCTTCTTCCGGGGTCACTTTCTACTAACAAGTTCTCCATATAGCATCTGTTTAAGGATCCTGCTATCATTCATTCTAACAAGGTGTCCAGTCCAACGTAACTGGTGTCTGTGCACCATCGCTTCAGTACTCAGGATATCAGCTTTCTTTAGGATCTGTGTATCTGGAGTTTTTAAGGTCCAGCCAACATTCAGGATGTGTCTCAGACATCTCTGATGGAAGCGTTCGAGGATCTTTGTAAAGGCTCCTTGTGTGTGTGTGTGTGTGTGTGTGTGTGTGTGTGTGTGTGTGTGTGTGTGTGTGTGTGTGTGTGTGTGTGTGCGTGCGTGCGCGCGCGTCTGGCTATACAATTCTGCTCAGTCATATCTGATGACTGTCTGGTCATACTTTCTCCTTCGAAATGTCTAGTGTAACTGAAACACTCCGATAACTTTACTAAGACACACTTGGTTCTTAGTTTATAATATTATATGCTATTGAAATTCTACTCTATTAATTATATATGTGATAGTGGTGGTGCATAGCTTAGTGATTATGGCGTTGGTCTCATGATCTTAAGATTGTCGTTTCGATTCCTGGACCGGGCGACGCGTTGTGTTCTTGAGCAAAACACTTCATTTCACGTTGCTTTACTTCACACAACTTATAAAAATGAGTAATCCTTCGACGGACCGGCGTCTATATTCTCCTCCTGGAGAATATAGACGCCACAGAATACGTGAAACCGGCCTTATGGGCGACATGATTCGAGAAGGATTTTTAAAAATTATACAATGTGTGTAATCTTTTTTCTGTGCGTGTATTTGCGTGTTTGGTAGAACAAACGCGAAATAGAACTCAATAGGCAAAAAAATTGTGCTACATAAGTAAGACATGAGCCGAGAGTTTCGTCCGTTACATTCAAGTTCATTTGTAAATCTGATATATAATTCTTAAATTTCCCAATTTAAAAAAATTAGAAAGATAAGTGTATTGCAAAATATTCTCAGACCTTTAACTTTGCACTTAAGCATATATATGTGTGTGTGTGTGTGTGTATGTGTATGTGTGTGTGTGTGTGTGTGTGTTTATACACGCATATACATGCATGCAAATTTTCATACATGTACTTTGAGAGAATTTGAATTTATCTGGGTGGTCATACTGCCACATAAATGTCTAGTTTCTGTCTGACTCACATATGTATACACGAACACACACACGCACACACACAAACCACATCCATCATTTCGTCCGTACACACGCTTCATGCATACATACATTTATTTTTAGGGATAAATATATATGTGTGTATATATATATATGCATATATATATACACACATATATATATACTAGTGCGTGCAATAAGGGTGACCAGTGATACATTGTCAAAAGAGGTTTTCAATTAGGGTCCCTTTAGAAAACATCAGTAATTATTGCTATTTATAAATACATATGTGTGTGTATATATATATATATATATGCATATATACATATATATCCATGTGTGTGTGTGTATATATATATATATATATATATATATATATATATATACATATAAGCATATATGTACACACGCACACACACATATATATATTATATATTCATATAAAGAGTAGTCAAACACCTCCATGGTTGTTTGCTAAGTTAGTCTTTGTTTAGGTGTGGTCGTTGAACTCGAATTTTATTAATAGACAATATTCTTCTTTCATTGAAGATGTTTAAGTTACTTATGTCGACGTCTACGCTTATATAAAAGACATATTTGATTTCTTTATCTTACTGGTGGTACTAGTGCGTGCAGTAAGAGTGACCAGTGATACATTGTCAAAAGAAGTCTTCAATTAGGGTACCTTAAGAAAACATCAGTAATCGTTGCTATTTATATACTGTCCGTCTATATTTATACAAAGAGGAGTTCTGTATTTGGGAACGGGGGTTTTATATCTAATTGTTTGACAGTTAGATAATTCTATATTTATAGTTTTTTAAGATAATAATCTTTTACTAGTTTCATTGCTGAAACCATTATATGAGGCAGTAGAGTTTTATTTGAATTATCACTCAAGAAGGGTTCTACAACGAAGTGTTTATTTGAATATAATTAAGCAGCTACTATCTTTATTACACAGCATCCTCGCATTATCTCTCTATCTGTCACTAACCCTCTTACCCCCTTTCTCTTCATATATGACTTTCATTTTCACTGATTTTCATTATTCCCATAAGCGAAAGAAATGAGAGGAGAGGGTGAGAGAGAAAAGAAAGAGAGACATTCAAGAGGAATTTAAGAAGGAAATAGTAGAATTTGTCATTACAGAAACATTCCCAAAATTTCGTTAACTGATACCTCCATTTTCTCTAATTTTGCATTTGTACAGCTGGCTGTACAACTCCGTTTCACCTTCTATATCCATCTCATAGCGGGTGATTTGAGGGAGATACACCTGTTTTCCAGAGAGAACGGCTGGATATTCCAAATACCAGCTCTTTACTTGAGATCACACCTATTTCCGCATCACCTGATGCTATTCTTCCTCAAGATGTGTAAAACAACATTGGTGCCTCCAGGGAAATTTGTCCTTTCGGCCCACAATAATGGGTGTAAGCATGGTCGTGTTCTTTAAACACTTTGGTCTGCAACTCTGTGGCTTCGGATTCAACGCCGATACTCGACTTTGTGGATGTCTCCTGTCATAGCCGCGTAAAGACCAACGAGTTGTGAGTAAACATTGATTGACGGAAGCTATGTAAAAGCCCGCCAGAAGGAGCAATCCTGTCCTGAAGAGACAGACTTAATCTCATATCTGGTGTAACACCATCACCTAGCATCTGGGAGCCTTCAATTGGATTGCACACATTGTGCTAGGTCGCTAATCTGAGAACTTCTTTCCTTCCTACAACCAGTGGAGCAGAACCAAAAACTGGTCTTAGATTATATCCCTCTTTGTCTAAGCCAGTGGTTCGCAACCACCTTTTTTTCTTTTTTACCTGAGACTCTTTGGTTTCTCTTTTACTCGGATGGACCCTCAAAGCCATTCGATGTTTGAAAAATCGTATATTATTATAATTAAATATCACTTTCAAGTTTTGGCACAATGCCAGCAATTTGGGGGGAGGGATAGGTTGATTAAATTGACTCCAGTGCTCAACTGGTACTTATTTCATCGACCTCAAAAGGATGAAATGCAAAGTCGACTTCGGCGGAATTTGAACTCAGAACATAAAGAGCAGAAATACCGCCAAGCATTTTACCCAGCGTGCTAAAGATTCCGCCAGCTCGCCACCCTTTTATAATTAAATATGATTAGAAATTGCATTAAAAAAAAAATTAATATTCTTTGTATTGTAGAAGTACAACCAATTTATTTCACATAAATTTTAAAAACAAAATCTTATACAGACCCCAAAGGGCGAAATGAACCCAGGTTGAGAACCACTGGACGAAGTCATAGCAAAAATAGATACCATTCAGTTTAATTATCCATTAATATTATCCAAGAAAACAGCGCTTCAAGCGAGATACAGCTGTATCCATTCTCACTTCACTAGAAGAGTTGTATAAAAAATATTTAGGAAAAATAAAACATTTGATAAATTTTACTCCATATTTTAAAATGTACTGAGTTCTTTGTCGTATGACTCATCTTAGTCCTTGGGCTGAGAGCCTCACGGTTATTAATATTTAAATATATGTGCGTGTGTATGTATACGTGTATGCATGTGTATCCGAAGCACACGGAAGCACACACACAGAGACATACATATACACACGCACTCGCACAGGTGTGTTACTCTGCTATTGTTCACGAAGAAGACGGAAAACAAAACACTGATTTGAGTCATATGTTTGTCTTACTCTCATTCTCACAATGGTACGCATACACAGAACAAAGATTAATATGCTACACACACACACACACATATACACACTCACACATACACACACACATATACACACACACATATATACACACACACATATACACACACACACATTTTACTATACACACATTACCACGCGTACAAAGTTATTGTATACATACACACAAAGATAACAAATAC
>NC_068988.1:43057546-43060594 GCF_001194135.2 Octopus bimaculoides | reverse complement strand
ACACACACATATACACACACACACATTTTACTATACACACATTACCACGCGTACAAAGTTATTGTATACATACACACAAAGATAACAAATACACAACGCAGCACTAGACATACACACCCTCAAACATACACCCAGACACATTCATACCTCTACATACATTCAAAGACACACTTTTAAATACACACACACACACACATATTGAAGTATATTCCTACAAGTTTATATGCGCACACAATCACAAGCATACATACATACATAAATATACAAATACATGCAAGCATACATACATACATACATACATACATACATACATACATACATACATACATACGTACATGCGCGTATACATAGGTACATACATACATACATACATACGTGCAAACATTCACACAGGCATAAATCAAAGAATAAATATACATGCAGACATCCAATCACACGCACACAGATTTCATATAATCACTGCTATATACAATCGCATACACACATATGACACACGGTAGGTTAACATGCAGTCTAGTGTCGTAAAAAAACGTGAAAGTAAACTGTCCTAAAAAAACTCAAAGTAAATTACGTTAGAAGCCAGAAGGGACAACAGTGACATCTCATGGTTTCGTGTAAACCATCTAAGTGACAGTCTCTTAACCACATCTACATTAGATGAATTATTATTGATAGAAGCAAGTAGCTCTTCTCAAGAAAGGAATGGACTCGTAGAGTCCGAGAGAACCCACAGGAACAATGCCACCGATTCCTGTTAGTTTTCTCTGCAGCTCATGAATGGTGTAGGATTCTGCTTTGCTCACATGTAACTGCTTTGGCTATCATGCATCAAAATGCAAACCACAGAATAGCCTTCTCAGTGGTGTTCATTGCTGAATATAGTACATTGGAACGGTGTACCTCAGCTGCTACGAGGGGCTGCTGAAAACTTCCAAGCTTTAAGGGTATCGTGAAAGCCTGGTTGGAAGCCCAACCTCCCGAGTTCTTTTACAGGTCTTAGTAAAACTGAAGGACCGCTGCAATGAGTGTGCATCTGAGAGGGAAATATGTTCAATAAAATCCTAATTAGCTGATCTTCCTGTATTTTCTTTTACCGAAAGCCAGGAACTTTTCAGTACCCCTTTGTATTTCTGAAATACTAAATGTATTAATAGAATCCACCATACATATGCGTACCTGTGGACGTGGCATAATTATGTTCTTTTTAAGAAATCTTGATATGTCACTATTATCACTTCCTATTTCTATCGCATTTTGCTTTCATTTTTTAGAACAAATTACTTTCATACTTTTTACGACAATGAGTCAACTTAGTGACTCAGTAGTCCACCGGTACGCATACACTTAATATAATTTTCGGGCACGATCAGTGTGAAGTTGCTGTTGTTGTTATTTAATCCAGCGAGTTGGCTTAGACATTAGAGCGCAGGAAATGAGCCATGAGGTGTTTGTTGCGGTTATCGACGCTCTAAATTTAAATTTCGCCGACATCTTCGCCCTTCGTCGTTTCGAGGTCGATAAAAAAAGTTACCACCTCAGAGTAGAGGTAGTAGCTTATTTTATTGGCAGAATTATTAAACAGACCGTCGGCCGAGGCGCTATGATGTACGGTGTGTCTTCCATGTATTTATTTATTTATTTATTTATCCATTCATTCGTTTGCTTGTTTGTTTATTTATATCCTGAGTCATTGGATATTGGACACAGTCGTTAAGTTGGTGAACGGAGGTACTTTAAAAGTATAGTCAATAGCATCGCCCTTCCTACTCTGATTAAAAAATATAGTTCGACCTTGGTCAAACGCACCTACAATTAAAGACATTCTAACCATGACCATCACATCTTGTTTCCGTGTTGTAGTGTATCCTGGACTAGATTAACTATCCCCTCTCTTCTTTTTTTAACAGTTGTATGTGATCAAGCCACTGCGCGTAGCCGGAAATGATGACTGAAGGTGTGGGTATTGTGGGAAGCGATGAAAATAGTTTGTTTAATGATGTTGCTATTGTTGTCATTACGTGGTTACCAAAGTGATTTTCACTTGTTTCACAATGTTGTTGATATTGTGGTAGTTGTTTATGTTGTGATGATGGTGCTGGTGTTGTTGCAGCTGTTATAATGTTTATGTATGTTATGATGATGACGGTAATGGTGTTGTTGTGGTTACGCTGCTTGTTATGCTCGTGGTGGTGCAGTTTGTGGTGCTGTTATTGTTGTTATACTGATTCATTGTAATTATGATAATGATGGCAATGGTGTTGTTATTATTATTGCCGTTTCTGTAGTTACTATACTTGCTGTGGTAATGGCAGTAGATGTTGTTGTAATTGTTAATGTACTCATTATATTTGTTGTGATGGTGGTTCATGTCACTCCTTAATGAAACTTTTCCCAATGAATTGGGAACCGCAATCGATACTGCACCTCACCATTTCTATCTTCGTCTCAAACATATTTCATGGATTACTATAATGCATATGATTACAATAATTACGCGGTCATGGCTGGGTAGGGTCACCACTGCCTCTAAATAAACACATGCGCAGACTGATGCAACAAATGTACAATGCCTCACATGCAAACACTAAACAAACGCAATCACACATACCCAACACCTGCTTGTTTTTTAGGCAGTTCACCATCTATCGCCGCCTTAGCAGGCCTGTTGCGACGTCACTATATATTTTTGCTAGCTGAGTGAAGTAGAGCAACGTGAAATGAAGTGTTTTGCTCAAAAACACATCGCATCGCCCGATCCAGGTATCGAAACGACAACCTTAAGATCACGAGTTCAACACCCCTAAACACTCAGCCACACGCCTCAACGCAGTCACACATATGAGGTAAGATACTAATATAACCCAATCCATTCACAAACACTGACAATCTCCATGTATATTCTTGCAATACATTCTCTTATATATGTACGGTTATCTACAAGCATATACATAAGCAAACGCAGGAGCGTTCTTCACAGACACGCACATACATACATAAAGCCATACTGTCTTACCTTACACACACACACATACACACACACACACGTAC
>NC_068988.1:43055673-43055965 GCF_001194135.2 Octopus bimaculoides | reverse complement strand
GCTGTATGATTCACTCTGGTTTTTAAGTCTGTACGAGTGTGTACCCGTTCTTCCTTCGCCCGGCAGCAGTTGCCGTCCTTGTTGCTCATGACGACGACGAAGATGATGATGATGATGATGAAGATGATGATGATGATGATGTTGATGGTGGTGATGATGATGATGATAGTGTTGATGATGATTATAAATGATGATGATGATGATGATGACTTCAAAAATAGAATAGTTTGAACAAAATTCCATTGGTTATAAGTAAATATAAAATAGGTTAATATCAAGTACACATCTAACT
>NC_068988.1:43048250-43055663 GCF_001194135.2 Octopus bimaculoides | reverse complement strand
ACACACACACACACACACACACACACACACACACACATGTAGTAATGTACTGTCAATCTCGGCTCACCTACATATGAGAGAGTAAATGTGTTGCTATCCCACGCTGTATGATTCACTCTGGTTTTTAAGTCTGTACGAGTGTGTACCCGTTCTTCCTTCGCCCGGCAGCAGTTGCCGTCCTTGTTGCTCATGACGACGACGAAGATGATGATGATGATGATGAAGATGATGATGATGATGATGTTGATGGTGGTGATGATGATGATGATAGTGTTGATGATGATTATAAATGATGATGATGATGATGATGACTTCAAAAATAGAATAGTTTGAACAAAATTCCATTGGTTATAAGTAAATATAAAATAGGTTAATATCAAGTACACATCTAACTTGTGCTTCCAAACTGCTACTGCAACTACTACTACTACTACTACTACTACTACTACTACTACTACCACCACCACCACCACCACCACCACCACCACTACTACTACTGCTGCCGCTTACTAATTGTAATAAGGATCTCTTTATTACCCACCAGGGCTCACACAAAAACGAGGACAAGGTTATAGAAAGTAGAGATATGTTTTATGTGTAAACAAAAAGTAAACAAAAACGAACATGGTAAGAATAAAATTTTTACGAAGAAAAATTCCCCAATAGCGGGGAGACCACCAAGGGCTTTTTCGTAGAAACCCCACAAAAGCCACGGTCACTCTGACCTCGAAGGTAAGTGCCCTCTCTCTGTCGTCCTTCTCCAATCTACAGGTACATACTCAGAGCAGTCCTGTTCACTCAGACCATGCTCGCTACTCTCAGCCACTTTTCAAAACATTTTTTGTGAGGTAGCACTTCCCTCTCCACTCTCATTTCCCTTTTCAAGTGAAACATTAGGTATAAATATTAAAAATTTGATGAGGGCTAAGCCAAGAACAACGTCTGGCTCCGATTTCCTTTCGATCTCGTCTACTATACGTCCACTTTCGCCAAAGTCAGCACAGATATTGACTGCCTGTTCTTCCCGGTCAAAAGAAGAACAAGCTTCGCCCATGGACTCGACTGATACCTAGATCTGTTTACATGTGACTGCAGATTTTAGATGTAACTTCATCAGTCAGCAATACTCAAATATTGGATGAAAGCGTGACGAACGGATTCATCGCTTTGTCATCTCGAAGGGGCCCTGCTGATAGCATTTCTGTGTGTAGAGTTTATCACAGACTGGCTATGCCCCTCTGTGACACTTCCAAGCCAAGGATTTCTAGAAACTGCCAATAGTCTACCCCGAAAGTTCTTCCAGTGGACTTTCATCGACTTTTGTCCACCACCATTTCTCTATAGAATTCCAATGTAGGATTTCCACCATTCGCATTGCCCGGCTATTAAATGGCTGTGAGTACGTAATGACATTCCAGATATAATGTGTCCTGTCTCACTCTTCGGCTAACTCAGGATTGTAGCTCTGTCAAAAAGACGAGCTAAGGGAAAGCTAACTTGATAAACGGCAAACTCGCCGAAGCCAAAGAATCCCTGGATATTCTTTAGCGTAACCTCAGTGCATACCTGCGCATCACGAGCCACGGCATGCTCAGACTCCTATGTAGCAAGAATTGTCTGCTTAATGGAGTGGGTCCCCTTCACAAGAATTGAAACTGCAGACACTCCAGTCTGATCATAAACCGCATAAAGCTTGACAGTCAGATGGTAATAGGTGGCAGTGATAATGTAGGCGTTCGCTGTATCAGCTTTTCAAAAATAGTTTCCTCTTAGCTCGTCACCTCGTCACAGTTCTTGCCCACCAGGCTAGTCTTTCATGTCTTTGGTAACACTTAGGCTAAAATCTTAAAATATGTGTTTAGCAGGACTATGAATCAAAAATCATTAATGTGATTTCCCTTGTTCGGGAATTTTCTCTGAATTGCTCCACGACCCAACGAACCAGGAATGTTCTGGTTCTGCTGTTAGTTGGGAGACTCATATGCAAAGAGGTCACCAAACAAGTCTGGTTATAAAAACAAAGTTCGTAGAGTAGATTATTCAAACCAGGCGATTTTCCCCTCGTGTTTCCTATATTTGCGTAGCTGATATTGGCCTTTCACAACGCTCCGCCTCCATTGCCATGACCCGTAATATGCGTTGAGATAGACGTTGACGTCTATCTTGCGATACGACCCACCACGAACTCCGAACACTCGGGCAAAAATCCACACACATTTGCTTTGAATTGAGTAGTGTGCCTATCATGATCCACTAAAGACCGAATGAGCCAAGGGACAATATTTCCTCAAGTACGTGGTCACGATGCATTTCCTAAACGCCTCCTCAATTTGTAACTAGTTCTCCCTCTAACTTTGTTTTCTCAATCGCTACGTCCCTACAAGACCTCGATTCTACTCTAATCGCCCTATTCAGGGCGAGACTTCATTTGTTGCCGACTGTTACCCTTGCCAACACCCGTTTAACTAATTCTCTAATCAGGTCTCCGTAAGCGTAGGGTGGAGGCAACGACTTGTTTGATTTCCCGTTACCAGGGCCTGTCTATGAAACTTATAAACGATTGCTGTACAGATCACAAACTTGTGGTTTGTATAGCTGACAACTTCGAACTGTAGACAACCTACGCTATCACTATTTACTGGCTTACAGAACACCCTGTCTAAATGCAATCTGGATGACCTGGTGTAGTCTGTTCATGTTCAAATTGTCACTCTCGGGAAATTCAGTCGGTACTTAGCAGTTGGAGCCACCTGAGCAGGTTTGCAAGTATTTGCACCTGCTCTCCTACTATGCAAAACCTACACAGTCTCACTTTGCATTCAAGATAGCGTTCCAATCACCCACTAGTTCATCAGATGTCAATACTATTCTCCTGGAGTAAGTTTTCAAAATGCTATAACTCATTAAGTACTAGGTTCATATCTTTAGTTTTACTTTGCAGCTTATTTCATTACATGATCTGAAGTCCTTGATCAAACGCAGACCGAGGTTGAGCACTTGGCAGCTGTAGTATTGCTTAGTGCTCTCAATCAGCCACCAGTTGGTAATATCACTGAAACATTAACACTTGCAGTAAATAAGTAGTTAGTTGAAGGTATGAGCGACATACATGTTGAAATTTCTCTATTGTCAAGAAATCTTGAAATAAAACTGAATAATGACATACATTTATACATACATACATGCATGCATGCATAGATACATACATACATACATACATACATACATACATGTGTGTGTATACCTGAATGTATACATACAAGCATACATATATACAAACACAGACATACATATATACACATATTCATTATATGTTCCTATATGTGTATACAGGAGTTTGATTACATTATGTACATACATGAATAATTTTTTAAATTTAGTTTGAGTATTGGAATTATGTCGTCTAAACTTCGATGATTTTCGTAGGTGGGTAAATGTTTTGTCTTCTCTCTGTATTGAAATATTTTGCATTAATGTTACCTTGTAGCAACATCATTACAAACATCATTATAGCATATTTTACATGCACGGCCATAATTTAATCACGAACGGGAATGATTTCAGACAACCAATTCGAACAACTTTGTAGCGAAATCTGTCGCCTTGCATTGTCTTTCTCATGATATTTCTATTGTTCTTCTTCTCCTTCGTTTTTTTTTGTTTTTTTTTTTTGCATTTCTTTTCATTTGTATCAGCGTTTTATTTAAGAATCCATTAACAACTGTTTATATACAATAGAACTACCCCACTTAACAAAATGCTAACAATGTTTGTTTTTGTTTGAGAAGAATTCAAACGTTTCTTAACGACACCCATACATAATGTTTACTAATGTTTCTAGTCTCTTTGTCTATCTTTTTTGATTAATGAAACATCAAAGTCTATTCACTAACTACTAGAGAATAATTGGAACAGATTTCATTCAATCCCAGCCGATGTTATCAGACATATTGTGATGATAATTTACTTATTTTTAAGTATTAGTTTCTCACATTAACACATGTGTTGGGCGTAAGATGTACTACCATCTGGATCGATCGACACCTGTATATTACTGTTACTCAGTTTTATCGAGTAATAAATGTAAGTCAAGGTGAGTTCATCGCCCATCAGTATTAAATTCAGAAACTGAAGAACTTAATGTCCGTTTCATGCTGTATTATAGATATTAGAAGGTTCCATTAGCACATCAGTTGTATCTATGAGATGTGGTTGCTTGCTCTTTCTCTCCTCACTCACTTCTTTCCTAACGCTGTTATTTGATCCACTACAGCCCTCCCACGGTGCAATGGTGTCCATTTCGACAGACAAAGAAGACTCTCGCCAGAAAGAAAAAACGCAAAGTGAACATTAACTCACAGAGTGTAGAATGCTACAGCATATACTACAACTCACTGACGACTCTATTAATTCGCCATCTTACCGTTTCTGTCATACTTCAGCCTTTTTTTCCTGTTGCCTTATTTTTAAAAATTAAATAACGCATTATTACTTCAGAACATGGTTAAAGCTACATAACTGATAGAGAAAAGATACATACGACGTAATTTATCACTATTTATCCCCGGTAATTATTTCTATTGACCTTGGAGGCAATATGAGCGGTAAAAGTAAATTCTAGTAAAATTTCATCCCGAACATAAATATACGTGACTAAATATAAGAGACGTGTTGAAAATCAGAATGCACACACGGTCGTAACTAATTACTAGAAGGTCTTTAATCTGCTGATCTATCGGTTACATCACTCCACCAATTTAGTGATAATAATAATTTCTAAAACATGTAGAAAGCCACACCTTTTGCAAAAGATACATACTATAGAGCATTTTTCCCAGTAGACTTCTATTTCTACCACTTCATCCACCCATCTCTGCCCACTATTCCTGGGAGGTTCATGTGAACATCCGCCATAGGGTTCTATTAGATGCAGCCGTCATTAGACTTTCCGGTTGAATTCCCAAGCGTGACCAACAGAGATTATGGATATTATCCAACTATCTTATTTTTGGTCTACTTCTAGGTCTCCTACCGGTTGGCTCGGCTTGAAGAATCCTTCTTGAGATTCTTTCCTGTGACATTCTAATCGCATGCCCGTAGGACCTGAGCTGTGAGGTTTCAATGCAGAGAAGTAGCGACTCCACCTAGAGAAATTCCCCGAACTCTCTGAGTTACACCGCCTATCAAGTAACGTTACTCTAGAGAATCTTCGGAGGAACCCCACTTCGTCATCCATTGTATGAGAAATCCTTATTTTAGAAATATTGGTTTCCAATTTTGGCACAAGGCCAGTAATTTCGGGCAAGAGAGTACCGGGGTTTTCCGAAAATCCGCCCATCCATTAGATCACCCATGGGCGTTTATTTGTATGCGCGGTTATTTGAGGTTAAAAGTTGAAACAGAGTTAGTGTTCTTGTTTGCAGTCTGTTTAGACGTTCATTTGCTCTACGTCTGTAGATAAATTCAAAGGATTTTTATTCCTAATAATGGAGTCGAAAAAAAATATATCAAAACTTGTTCAACGAACATATACCATTAGTGAAAACTTGAGTGCTATTAAGCGAATGAAAGAACATTCTGGCAATTTATCTACTGCGTCAAGCGACAGGTATTGATGGAAAGCGATTGAGAGAATGGTGCACAAAAACAAAACTGAGTTAATCCATATGTCAGACAAGAGGAGGTGCAGATCAATTGGTGAAGGAGAGGACCAGCACATAGAGATCTAGAGATTGAACTCTTACAATGGATTGTTGTTTAGCGTGCAAACATTATAATTGTAAATTATTGCCGTTTACGGGAAAATACTTTTGAATTGGTAAAAAGGTTTGGAATTGAAATGAACAGCTTTAGATGTTCTGATTAATGAATTTTCAATTTCATGAAACAGAATAAACTGACTGGGAGAAAGATTACACATGTTGGTCAAGCAGACAATAAAACACTTGGAGAAAAGGTACAAATCGCCAGTGACTATCTAGATAGCATTCCAGTGTTAGCAGCAGATAAGGGTACTGATAAGGATACAGATTTATAATATGGATGAAACACCTGTATATGTTGACATATTGAGTTCAACAACCGTAGACTTTGTTGGCAATAAAAATGTAGATGCTAGCCACTGTGGTGCTACCAAAGCTCGTTTTACTTCTGTGTTGTATGTTAATGCTGCAGGAAAGGTGTTGAAAACAATTATTATCCTTAAAGGATTGAAAAACGTGCTTAAATTAAGGTCCCAAAGAATATTTACTTAACAGTCTCCAACAAGGGATCAATTACATATGAACTTATGCAGCTGTGGGCTGACAAAGTGATTGGGCAGAAAACAGCACAACTATTCCATACTCGAAATTCAGTGCTTTTCATGGATGAATGCTCAGTGCACAAGAAAACAGAGCTCCTAGAAGTGTTCAAACGTAGGAATACAATTCTCAAACTTATACCTCCTAAAACAACATTAGATCTAACAGCCGTTAGATGTATCAATTATTGGTCCTTCCAAGAAAGCTCTTCGTGCTGAATAGGAGAATTGGTTTTCAAATGGCAAAAAGGAGTATACAAATAAAGGATATCACAAAAAAACCTTCTTATCAAGAGATAGTGAACTTTGTGACCCAAGCTGTTGCTACTTTAAATAAAGAAACTAATGGTATATGATCGTTGAACACGTTTTGATATATTTGTTTTCAACTCCATTATTGGGAATAAAAATCCTTTGAATTCATCTACAGACGTAGAGCAAATGAACGTCTAAAAAGACTGCGAACAAGAACACTAACTCTGTTTCAACTTAAACTCATATCTTATAGGATGTTTTGTCTGGCCATGAGGTAAATGCACCAGATGCACATAATGACAAAATTGAAGAAGAAGATGAGATACAAGTAAATGAAATTTCCTCTGATGTGAATTATGGCCAAGCAACAAATGAAGAAATTTAACTTGAAACTATTTGGTTATTATTCTACCATAAATGCCCAAGGACATTATTTGTTCATATGAGGCTTCTATTCATGTTTTCAACAGTTTAATTTTCAATATTTCCTAATAGATCCATTGTTAACTTCAGAATATTTTTTAATATGCTATTTTTTTAAGGCTGTTTCAGTTTCTTTATGTCTATATATCTAATAACTGAAACGATAGAAGTTCAATGGAATTGTATAAAATCAATATGGCTTTTCAGAATATCTTTGTTTTTCCTAGGTGAAATATTTTACTTCCATATTACCGCCCTTGGGCGCTTATTACAAGTGGGCCGTTATTTAAGCCAAAAAAATAGTTTTGTAAAATAGAATTATCTGTTTAACAGCCCTGGGCGGATTTTCGGAAAACCCCGGTAAGTCGATTACATAGACCTCACTGCTCAACTGGTAATAACTTTATCGACCGCGAAAGGATGAAAGGTAAAGT
>NC_068988.1:43044908-43048240 GCF_001194135.2 Octopus bimaculoides | reverse complement strand
ATTACATAGACCTCACTGCTCAACTGGTAATAACTTTATCGACCGCGAAAGGATGAAAGGTAAAGTCGATCTCAACGGAATTTGAACTCAGAATGTAAAGACGGACGAAATTCCGCAATGCATTTTGCCCGGCGCGGTAACGATTCTGCCAGCTCGCCGCCTTACTTTATTTTCGAAATATGAATGAAATATTTTACACAGTAGCAGTTTTATAATTAGCCTATCCACTGTGGGAGACCCTGCTCCGTTTAGTCGCTATTCTCCATTTTAGTGCGAGTTTTAGTAAAAGAAGAAACCTCAACGCGGTTAAGCATAGCGCTAGCAATAAGAGACAAATCTCACTCAACTGACGCATCTAGATTTCGTAAAAAGGGATACGATTACAATTTAGTCTTAGATAAAGTATGCCAAAATAGAAAGTGTTGGCCATGACTAAAACACTTTGATCAAATTATGGGAAAGATCTAACGGAGACATAAACAAGTATACTGCAATCAAGTTGTTTATAGTGACAAAGTATTCATAGATTCAACAGCTAGGTCGACAACTGAGAAATTTGTGTTAAATTGCTTCATTTATATATATGTGCGTGTGTGTTTGTGTGTGTGCCAGTGTCTATTTTACATGCACACCCACACGTGTGTGTGTGTGGGGGGGGGGTATGTATGTATGTATGTAAGGTACGAATAAAACAGAGAAGAAAAGACACTGAAATGATTATTATAAAGCTTTATAATAAAATTGAAATATCCATCTATCCAACCAATTCCATGACTTTGTAATTAACATTAACGATGTTATAATTTAATAGTTTCATAACTATGTGTTTTTTGATCACGTTACAATTTCCTAAACAGATGTTATTGACAGTAACACATAATAAATGAGATATCAAACGTTTTTGAATTAATACTAGTGGATGCAAATTAATTAAATGATTAATTATTTATATTTAAGCGTGATCGATATTTTTCAATAAGCGTAGTATACTCTTTATACTGCTGTCAAATTTTAGCACAAAGTCAGTAATTTCAGGGGTGGGGTAAGTTGATTACATCGACCTCAGTACTCAATTGGTACATATTTTATCAACTCCGCAGGATGAAAGGCAAAGTCACCCTCGGCGGAATTTGACCTCAGAACATAAAGATGGATGAAATACCGCTAAGCATTTTACTCGGCGTGCTAACGATTTGGCCAGCTCATCACCTCTTTATATTATACTCTTACTTAAGCTGGGAGAATCGTTAGCACGTAGCACAAAACAAAGAGAAATGCTTAGCGGCATTTCTTTTGTCTTTAAGTTCTGAGTTCAAATTCTGCTGCGCTCAATTTTACATTTCGTTCTTCCGGGTCGATAAAATAGGAACCATTTGAGCACTGGACTTTCCCACCCTTGAAAATTGCTGGCCTTATACCAAAATAAGAAAGGATATTACACTCTCATGTCCAACCACTGCACTGAAATAAAGTAAAGAATATTTCAGTTTGGTTGAGCATTACTGGTATATGTATTTATCGTTCATTAAGGTATTTGTCTGTTCATTAAGGTATCTGTCTGTAGCTGAGCAATTGCGTTCACTCTCCATGTAGTATCATTCAGAAAAACTTACCCTATATACATAAAGACCCCCTTCGGTCATGAATGACTCTGGGATTGCACCTAGAAAGTTCCTCTCCGAGGCACAAGTCTGGGTAAAGTTGTTTATGGATAAACAGCAATTGCTCATGCATATAACCTCCCTTATCCATGCCACAGATGTTATTCAAGGGAAAAGCAAAGGCTGATACAGCTTGGTACCAGTGATGTCGCAACCCATTTCTACAGCTGATTGAACTGGAGCAACGTGAAATAAAGTGTCTTGTTCAAGAGCACAATACACAGCCCGGACCGGGAATCGAACTCACTGCTTCATGATTGTGAGCCCGACGCTCTAACCACTGAGCCATGTCTGATGTTGTCCTTGCCTTCGAAACGTGGAGTAGATGGAACAGGGACATCTGACGAAGGGATATACTCTTTATGTTGCATGTCTCGTTTCTCTGTTTTCTTCGTTGTTCAAAAAAATTTCGTTCTCTGTTTTCGTTTTTCATTGTGTTTAACGTTTTTTTTTATGTCCTGTACCTATATATGCATATATGTATGGATATATGGATATATCTATATATTATTTATATTTTTATATGATCGAACGCCACGCATCCTTTTCCAAGTAAGTTTTATCTATCTATCTATCTATCTATCTATCTATCTATATATATATATATATATATATATATGTGTGTGTGTGTGTGTGTGTGTGTGTGTGTGTGTGTGTGTGTGTGTGTGTGTGTGTGTGTGTGTGTGTGTGTGTGTGTATGTTCAATTCTATTCTGAAATAATGAAACAAATTTGAAATCCTATCAAGAAACATAGAATCCGAAAATACATTTAACAATTTCAAACCACATAAATGGAACTGCAAATACTAGCAATTCAAACCAACAAAACTACAGTAATCGATTTTTAGACCCATCCAGATGAACAAATACCCATTGGAGCCAAGCAAACAGGAAAAACTAAAAGCAGTGAATTTGTCAAAGACAACAGCGATAAAACAAATCGACATAATAGCAAACGAATTAAATTTTACTCCAACCGCCCGGAGATCTAGTTACAATGAGATTAAAGATGACATTTCGGTATTCTGGAGAAAATTGCTGCTCACAGAAGACTCATTCGAAAAGAATAATGATGAATCATTTGTTGGCAACAGAAGCAACTATTCTTCACCAAAAAGTAAGAATTAAGCGATGTGTTTGTGGCTATATTTCTTACTGTATTTAATCACTATTTTGGCAATGTTCTGAGTTCAAATTCTTCTGATGGCAATTTTTGCCATTCGGAGTGTAATAAAATAGATGCTGGTAATTGTTGTGTCATAAGGATGATAATGATGATGATGATGATGATGACGACGACGATGACGACGACGACGACGACGATGATGATGATGATGATGAATTATCCGTCGGTGTATCGAGTCGTTCGATTAATTAGAACAATCTACTCGTTAACTCAAAGTCTAAATGTCTGAGTATTCCGAAGACACGTGCATCCTGTAAGGTGAGTTTGGGGTTGAATCATCATGACGCTATGTGCGACAGTGGTGGAACATTCAATAACGAGTGCAATTCATCCGACAGATTTCCAAGCACTATTTTATTTATAGGGCTTGGGTCGCTCCGATGTTATGGTAAAGTTATATATATATATATATATATATATAACAAAAGACTGTTACTCTGAGTTTCACGTTCCCGTTCATCGGACAATATATATATATATATAT
>NC_068988.1:43038721-43044540 GCF_001194135.2 Octopus bimaculoides | reverse complement strand
AATAATAATAATAATAATAATAATAATAATAATAATAATAATAATAATAATAATAATAATAATAATAATAATAATAATAATAATAATAATAATAATAATAATAATAATAATAATAATATGATAAAAGTATTCAGACAAATGCATAACAAAAACTCTAGGACTTATAAGTATATGTAGCATACAGAAGATAGCACTACTAGGTACCGCACACATCCCACGTAAATCACTTTCAATACAGTGAAAATAAGAGCACCACAATAAACCACAGCACATACCTAAGGCACACAGAGCTGCGCTTGGCACTCATTTTATCGATCCCGAAAGGTATGAAAGGTAAAATTGATGATGATGATGATGATGATGATGATGATGATGATGATGATGATGATGATGATGCCGATGATGATGATGATGATAATGTAACATAAATTTTTCGGCTGTAGTTTGAACGAGATTCGACTGCCATTTCTTGTGCGCAGAAAAAACTTTGCAGAGGTTTCCTTATTGATAGCAGCCGTGTGTTTGTTTATCCCCAACTCAACTCTGACCCAGCAGAGCTATGATAAAAAAATAATCAAACAATTTCATCTTTTATTAACCAGGCATAGAACTACATTATATAGTGTTCTCTTGTTTACTAAAATAGTAGACTGTAACTGTAAGAAAATTTCACTGTCATTTCTAGCATGTTGAGAGACCACATAGAGATCCCCGCCATATTCCCAGTGAATTTGATTCCATCTACTGCGCTCCACCTTTACTTCTCCACTCCTTGCATACGAGTTCGTTAATATATTCACGTAACAAACGAAACGAACATTTGCAATACAAACAATAGAATTTACATATATAATAAGTTAATTAGAAACTAATTAAACGCCAGTTTGAGAAACATTTAAATGCTTCTACCTTCGCCTTTGCATAATGTGTTTTGAACGCACCTGACAGGCTGACAGTTTAACTAGGTGGCTGATTAATTAACATCACGGCCTATATTATTTACATCATTATAAAGATCGTAACCGGTGCGGCATACGTTTATATCCACCCAGCGTGGGTAAACTACGGGCGTGGCGAACGGCTAAAGTAAATAAAGAATAATTAATTTGCAATATTAATTTCCAAGGCAAGGACCAAGGAGAAGAACATACGAAAACGCCCAAAAATATTTAACTTCATTTAAAAATTTATTGTTTGGTGCCAAAATTTTCATCGTAGCAACTGGGACCCGGTTACAGATAGTGTTCCACTGCAACTGGTTTTGGGCGAAGCTGTTGGTTGACCTTGTCAGTGACCAGGTCGCAGTATGTGCGATGAAAATTATGATACTAAATAATGAAATCTTTTATTCAATTAAGTTTTTGAATGGCCAATATATGTCTTCTAGGTTCTTTTCGTTTAGGCTTTAACTCATGATCTTGGATCAAATCAGACAAGTACATCTTCGAGACTTGAACAATTGTTTCTTTCTGAGTCTAGAGGAAAGGGAAGTGCCTATGATTCCCTCCAAGACCGGTGAGGTTGATGCTGTTAATGCGCCTCTTGAAACTATGTTAACTAACATCTGCTAGAAATACACGCAATGGGAGAGACTTCTGAAGGTTCTGGGTAAGAAGAATTGCGAAAAATGATTAATGCGACGCCGGGGTGTGAGATGCACAAATGAAGAATGATGAGAGAAAGAGAGATAAACTGGAACGGGAATACATAAATGGAGATGCATGAACCAAGCCAGTGCCAAAAAGGAGAAGTCATTACCATAGCAATAAAAAGAAAGAAAGAAAGAGAGAGTAGACAGTACATCTGTGGGCCAGAAGTTGTTGGATGGTTGTGACTGATTGACGATAATCAATCGAATGGCCTGTTTCCGGATAGTATCTAAGATGTCTAGGTGGAGGGATTCAATCTGGTCGGTTTTTATTTTATTAAACCCTACAAAACTTAAAGTTAAAATTGATTGTTTTAGAATATAAAAGCGCAAAACATTTACACACATTCACGCACACGCACGCACGCACGCACACACACACACACACACATCCGTTCAAACTATGATAAAAGATATGTAGATAATATATCGTGGACTAAGTACTCGCAAGCTGATTTATCTGGCTAGCTACTCCAACTCCCTTGATAGTAACAACAATGGTTTCTAACACAGGCAAAAGGCTATAAATTTGTTGATAGAATTATGGCGGATTAACGCGACCATAGTACGAATGGATGTGTGTGTGTGTGTGTATGTGTGTGTGTGTGTGTGTGCGTTTGAGCAAATGTTTTGCGCTTTACATTCTGAGCTCAAATCCCACCGAGTTCAACTTTGCCTTTAATCCATCCTGGGGCCGATAATATAAAGTATCAATTAAGTTTCTTGGTAGGGGTTATCGACTAACCACCTCTCCTCAAAATCGTTAGCCTTGTACCTAAATTTCAACCAGTTATTATTATCATTATTATTATTATTATTATTATTATTATTATTATTATTATTATTATTATTATTATTATTAAAGCGGCGAGCTGGCAAAAACGTTAGCATGCCGGGCAAAATGCTTTGCGGTATTTCGTCCGTCTTTACGTTCTGAGTTCAAATTCCACCGAGGTCGACTGTACCTTTAATCCTTTCGGGGTCGATGAAATAAGTACCAGTTGAACACTGAGGTCGATATAATCGACTAGCTCCCTACCCCAAATTTCTGGCCTTGTGCCTTTAGTACAAAGGATTATTATTATTTAGGTTCTAAGTATCCTAGCTCTCTCTAATACTGTTTTCAGGCGTTGTACTAAGCTAGGTTTTATGCTTATTCCCTCTATCCATTTGTTCAAATTTTTAGGAATAGTTCCTAATGCTCCTATAACTACAGTGATACATTCTACCAGCACTTTCCATAGCTTCTGTAACTCAATGGATTGGTCTCAGGTGTTAACCCTGCAAAATTCTAAAGACTTTCTGAACGTTTAACAAAAACAATTATACATCATGTCGAGAAGAAAAAAGGAAAAATTCGTGGCAAAACCGTTAAATTTTTAAAGGTGGGACAAGGAAAGGCTTTTAAATGGTTATTGTTCAGTGCAAATCTACACGCAAAAATTTCGTATACATACATACATATTATACATACATACATACATACATACATATTATATATAGACACACACACATATACATATATGTGTGTGTGTAAGTATGTGTGTGTGTGTGTGTGTGTGTGTGTGTGTGTGTGTGTGTGTGTGTGTGTGTGTGTGTGTGTGTGTGTGTGTGTGTGTGTGTGAAAATCTAACCAACCGATCTGTACTGTAAGTACGTGCTTGTTAGAAGGTTCCTAGTTATTACATTTGAACTTTTCGTGTTGCAACCAAAGTTTCGTCTATATTTCAACCGAGAACATTTTATTGGTTGAATTGGCTTGACACTCAGGTGGAAATGAGGCACTACACCATCAACGAATTGGACGATCATACACAGCGAAAAATTCTCCTGAGTCGACTTTTGCAATAATTGTGGAGGGCAAACTTTACCGAACCGAATTTTGTTATTTGCTTTTCTTATTAGAGTGGTGATCCAGTTACGGAATAACAACGAATAATCAAAGTAATATCTACGAAAATTAAATGCACTGTGTTTCAATTGATATGGTTATATTACATCCCTTGAGACGATTTTATCGTATTCCTTAAAATGTTCCACGAATTTCAAGCTGTTGCAATCTTCGAAGATTGCAATGGCGTAAAATCGGCGAAGTATAATTACCAGGATACTTACCAAAGTAGAAATGGAATATCACTAAAAAGAATATACATGATTGTATATTTGAGACTTAACTACATTGCTGCTCTGAGTTTCCTATACTAATGTTAGTAATGGCCACCTCCAAATAGGAACGGAATTCTCAGTTGCCAGTAAATGAATAAAGTGTGTTACATTTATTGATTACTTATTCTCTCTCAATTGCACACATATTCGTATATATATATATATATATATATATATATATATATATATATATATATATATATATATACATATATATATATATATATACATATATAGGCGACGCACATACATATATATACACATGCACACGCACACTCATAAATATATATATATATATCTGCAGAGAAACCAGTTCACCTAATTGCACACGCACAGACCGACCGAATCGATATCATACGTCTCGGAGGTACTGCGAAGGCCATCAACATAGCCCCCTTAATTAAAAAATGATAACAATATAAAAGACAAGTTACGAACATTTTATCAGGAGATTTTAATTAATCTAGGAATTTATAAAACCTTATTAACTGAACCTCCATTTAACTGGCGTCATAAATATTATTGGAAATTTTCATTACTAAACTCAGCTTAATTATAGACGACTACTTTTTAAAGCAAAACATATTTCCTCCCATCATTGGCACTCACTCCCTACATCATCTAGGACTATAAATGTTCATAATTGTACATTTATTTAGTGATTCTTTCATCAGGCTTTTGATTTCTCCACTAGAGTTTATTCTTTGCTCTGAAGGTCAAATATAGTCTGTTTCTCGTGTACTTACTGAAAGACTCAAAATAATAATCATTACAGGCTAATGTTGTTTTCATAATTGTTTCTAGTTAAAACGTTTAATGTTGAGTGCGTTAAATGTTAACACTAACTCAATTATTATTTATGAAATAACTTTGTACACCCTCAGATTAGCACTCACTATTTTACAATTTTATTCCAAATATATGACGTGGTTGCTTTAGTCGTAATCTTTTAGGGGGTGTCCAAGGCTTGAGGGAGAGAAGGAAAAACATTCTTTGACTTGGCCTGAATCCTTGCATGGGAGTGGATTCTGTTAAAAGCATTCAAGGTTCCAGATGGCAATATTTAATCTGGCGAGGTGTTCAGTCTGCTGCTTTAGCAGACTATGACGGAATTTGAAGTCGGCATACAAAGAACAAGAACAAACAAGACAAGGCGTCCAGTTCGACACTCTTACAGCTCTGTCAGTCCATTGCCCCGGATTTGTACTTTTGTTATCAATTCTGAAAAAGTTAGAAACAAAGTTGCACTCGACGGATAAGTCGGAATCTATACAGTGATGCACTTTTATTCGATATGCTAACGATTCTACAAAATCACCACTTACTGGACATGAAATAGTAAACTTTAAAAAGGCATTCATTTTTGTGTAAGTCAGTTAACCCGTTGACGAAAATATAGTAATAAACAAACACAAGAGAAATAAAGATATTTTGGGGCAACTGTTGAGTTTTGGAACCTAATTTCCCAAATTAGCTTTCAACTTTATAGTAATGAATATTAAAGTAATATTCACTTGGGTCAAAAATATTCTTCAACTTTGATTCTTGTAGAAGGATTCGTGTGTTAGGAGATTTGCAGTATTTGGGGCAATAAAAGTCTGCGAGACATTCTTAAAATTTTATATGAGCAATTATTGCACAAAAAACAAAAAGAAACAAAATTCACTCTTTGCATTATTTTTTCTTCTTTACTGAGCAAGGTACCTGTCAAAAAAAACCATTTTACATTTTCATTTTTCATGAACGCTGACACTGTCTTCCTTATTCTCCCTCTACCACTTTTTCTTTCGTTAGATGCTTTCTGCCTCCCTCTCCCACTTCTTCGTTCCTTTTTTTTTAGACGCTGGCAAACAATCTGTATCTCTCCCTCACTGCCCCTCTCACAAACATACAATTTTTCTCTCTCTCTCTCCTTCACGCGCATACGCACACTTTGACTTGGCCATGTTAGCAAACTTCAAAATTGGTAAAAGTTATGGTTGAAAATCGATTTTTACAGCTATAC
>NC_068988.1:43033608-43038511 GCF_001194135.2 Octopus bimaculoides | reverse complement strand
AGAGAGAGAGAGAGAGAGAGAGAGAGAGAGAGACGCAGGCGTTGTTGTGTGATAAAAAGCTAGATTCATAAGCACATAGTTCCGTATTCAGTCTCACTTTGGACACCTTGGGCAACTGTCTTCTACTATAGCTTCGAGCTGTCCAAAGCCTTGCGAATGGATTTGGTAGGCGGAAACTGAAAGAAGCCCGTGGTATAGATATGTGTTTTGTGTCTGCATTAGCCCCCACCCCTCGAAAAGGATATCAATAGAATAAGTACTGGGCTTTAAAAAAATGTACTAAAGTCGATTAATTGGTTTTAAATTCTTCAAAGCAGTGCTCCAGCATGGCCTCATAATGCAATGGTCAACATGAGGTTATAGTAGGTGGAAGACGAAAATACTGCAAATCGAACTCGGGACCACGTGTTTTTGAAAGTAACTTCTAAGCCGTACCGTCATGTTTGCACTTATTATATATTTATCTTTTAAAATGAATTGAGTGTAAACGAAACGTTTTTGTACGTGAGAGAGTTTGTGTGTGCACACGTGTATGTAGAAATAGTGCGGAAGAGAGGGAGAGTGAGAAAGAGCGATAACATAGATATATATACACACATGCATGCATACATATACATTATCAATATTATCAGGTTTGAACCAGCTTTACCGGCTTCTAGATGTGAGTAAAGAATTTTGTAAATTATTTTCAACAATGATATTGTTTACCAATACAGGAAATATTTGTTTTTGCTAACAACACGCTTACACTTAAAGCCCGAACACCATATTTAATATTGCATGGCAGCCATGTTGTATTGTAGTGTGGAGAACATACAACTGTTGCAATAATAATAACAACGACAAGAGTAGAAGATGTAACGTCAATATTAAGTACAACATCAACAATTACAACATCACCTAGGACATTAAGTGTAAGACGAACAGAAATAACCTAAGTGATAACTGCAACAGCATCAACTAAAAGAGAGAGCAACATCTCCAAAACAGATGCAAAAGAGATAAGTAGTGATAAACATGCAAAATCTCCTATAAATGTAAATCTTGGTGTACGACCTGGTACGAACATGTGCTGGAACACGTGGAAACAGGAAATGAGGCGGAGAAAAGAGTGGAAAATGCCTTATTGTTTATATATGATTCATACACGAATCCTTTTTGTTATTACGTTTTGTAGCGTGAGCAAGGGTGGAACTGCACTCACCTGATAGATGTTATCAGGGTTGAAAAGACGAGTGAAGAAAGAATGTAGAAATGTGCAGCGTATGCAGCCTGGAATCTATTTACTATAGAATTATGCTCCCTTTCTCTCTTCCATTGTGTGTGTGTGTGTGTGTGTGTGTGTGTGTGTGTGTGTGTGCGTGCGTGTGTGTGTGCGTGTGTGTGTGTGCGTGCGTGCGTATGTATGCATATTTGTGCACCGGCATGTAGATAGATTAGACAGATAGATACATACATACATACGAACATACGTACATACGTGCATACATACATACATACATACATACAAACATATATACAGAGACAGACATTTCTTATATTCTTTTATTTGTTTTACACATTCAGCAACGGCCATTTTAAGGCACCTCCTTGAAGAGGGTTTTTTTTTCAATCTCTAAATTCGAACCCAGTTCTTACTTTAACTCTGTACTTAATCTCTAGGCTTCTTTCTTTGTAACAACCACTAAATTGCAAGGAGGTAAAACTACACTAGTACACCGATTGTGAAAACAGTCAGAGAAGAACACGAAGAACACTGCATACATCCACATTCAGCACGCCATACATACATATATGGTATGCGTGTATACATGTATTGTTGTTGGCACTCCGTCGCTTACGACGACGAGGGTTCCAGTTGATCCGATCAACGGAACAGCCTGCTCGTGAAATTAACGTGCAAGTGGCTGAGCACTCCACAGACACGTGTACCCTTAACGTAGTTCTCGGGGATATTCAGCGAGACACAGTGTGACAAGGCTGACCCTTTGAATTACAGACACAACAGAAACAGGAAGTTAGAGTGAGAGAAAGTTGTGGTGGAAGAGTACAGCAGAGTTCGCCACCATCCTCTGCCGGAGCCTCGTAGAGCTTTAGGTGTTTTCGCTCAATAAACACTCACAACGCCCGGTCTGAGAATCGAAACCGCGATCCTATGACCGCGAGTCCGTTGCCCTAACCACTAGGACATTGCGCCTCCACGCTTACATGTATATACATTTGTAAAATTAGCAACGACATCACCATCATCGCCACTGTCATTATTATAATGATACTGATGCTTCCCGATGATGTAGGCCTTTGTTTTGTCACTAATCTTTCAAGAAATAGCATTGAAATGTCCCTAAAATCTCACACCCAGAAGTTTCGTAATAAAAGGAAGACACATTGGATTATAACGTATCTATTCAATCTCAATACGTTCAGGCAGACTCGAACGTGAATATCTGATCATTACTGTTTTGCTTCATAGGAGAACACATCTTCCCTTTAAACAATGTGTACATATCACATGCGATTCACCACGGTGTTACGACGTAAATGCGTGTCAGCTCAGTCTAAATAGTTCTTTTTTAGTAGATAACATAAACCAAGTTATTTGATGGTGTATACTTATGTCTGCCAAACAGATGATAATTTACAAAGTACACGCAAAACAAAACAAAAGTAAAGCACGTCGGGTTCGTACTCGACTATTGGAACTTGAAAAATTGTGTTTGTGACACTGTACCGATCCTGCTAACATAGCCACAGTCCTTATCCTGTCGTTGACTTACACGTTTCCATTTAGTCGTACTGAATGCCACATTACTGAATAAGAGAACATCGATCTATGTCCTTCACCTTTTTCTTTTAATGCTACATAAACAAACTAATGAGATCTGGCCTGATAAAAAAAATCCTTATCCTAAATCCTCTCTATTTTCTCCACTAGACAACATTTTGTGACATAGCTGTCAAGCTGAGGAAGACTACTCCGCCCTATTCCTAGTAAGGCGGGAATGATATATTCGCAATGGAGTTGGGCGACAACTTAATCCGTTCAGCATGTGATGACAACTGTTCGACATAATACCGCATGACAGGAAAGGCTCCGTCGGTCTCCGTGCATCTCGAAGAGACCCAGCTGACGTCACTACCATCCCTGAACAGTTTATCCCGAGCAGGTAATGTTCTAGAGGGGCATTACTAGGCCAAGGTCTTTTGGTAGTTATCGATAATATCTGAGTTGAAAGACTCCTTTGTGTTGAATAATACAATTGTAGAGAGAGGAAATTTCAGAAAAGGGAAGTCCACACATTTATAAGGAGAAAGAATGTGATTGTGTTATATGCTTGCTTTCTCTAAAAGAATGAACGCATATCTTTTAGCTTTCGTTGTTTCAACGGCTCTGATGCATTGGTAAGCTAATGAGGAAGCATTTATACAATTGTTCGTCCTACTTAAAATAGAAGTCAAATGTATTTCAAATCACATACTAGTGTCGTAAAAGGAAAACAGCAAATTGAATAATGTAACTGTGGTTGCACTCTACCTGATAATAATAATAAAAATACGTGACACTCATTTTGGACTGACCTGCATTTAAGCAACAAAGTCAACAACATAGGTGGGTCGATGTTGATACAACGCGAGGAAAGTATTTAACATTTAAGCATCGGTCGCTTTTAAAGAGACGAAGACAATCAGTGGTTAGAACCTATAAAATGAATTTCGTTCTCCATAGAATTTATTTCATTTCTTTATCATATAATATTTGAATAACATGAAAGTTCAATATATTGGTAACCAAGGACCGGGCAATAAAAACAGAACTAACAAATATAATTATGTATGTTTACGTATGTATGTATGCATACATATGCATTTATATGTGTGTATGTGTGTGCGCGAGTATGCATACATATGTACATATGTCCGTATATAATTTCTTGTCACACTCCTGTAATATTTAAAAATCTGATAGCTAATATCTATAACAGAGTGTCTAACCTCTCTTCCTATAAAGAAATTTTCGAGAAAGCAGCCTCCAACTATAGCAATGCCCTAGCCAATAGTAGCTTCAAAGATAAGTTAATATATAATCCCTCTAATATTAATCAGAATAATAATAGATCTAGTGGCATCAAAGATAAAGTAATACATAAGCCATTTAATATTAATCAGAATAATAAGAGACCTAAAACTAGGCCAAGGAAAATTATTTGGTTCACCCCTCCCTTTTCCCTTAATATAAAAACTAACATAGATAAAAGATTTCTGTCTCTCCTAGACAAACACTTTCCAGCAACTCAAAGATACAGGAAAATATTTAATAGGCGTTCTGTGGAATTATCACACAGCTGCCGCCCCAATACGAAGAGTATCATAACACGCGGTCAATACCAAGAGCCTAAATCCAGTTGTAACTGTCGCGACCCTGGATCCTACCCACTCGACCAACAATGTAAAATTAAATCTATTACATATAAGGCAGAAGTTACTGCAACCCTGAATAACAATACAACAGATAAGAAGTCCTATACTGGATTATGTTAAGGGGAATTTATAAATCGTTATGCCAATTACATAGCCTCCTTCTGACATAAGGACAAAAACAAAGCTACTAAGTTGGCTAGCTATGTATGGAGTTTGAAAGATAACGAAACACCACATGTGATTAAGTGGAAAGTACTGAGAAATCCATACCTTATATTAATGGATCGAATAAATGTAGGCTTTGTTTTGCTGAAAGAGCGCAGATCCTGTTCAGATCTAAGATCCCTAACTCTCTAATAATCACTAGGTTTGAAATTTTTAGCGGTTGCCAGCATATGTATAAATATATATGCATATATATATGCATACATATATATGTGTGTGTGTATATATATATGTATATATATGTATATATATATATATA
>NC_068988.1:43029838-43033398 GCF_001194135.2 Octopus bimaculoides | reverse complement strand
ATATATAGATAGATAGATAGATAGATAGATAGATAGATAGATAGATAGATAGATAGATATAAACATAATTAAGGGATCAGCAACAGTTGCTTCACCACATACCGAAGTTCAGAAATAGCAGCTAAAGTGCTGAAAACTCCAAGTAACTCACAAAGGCAAAACAAGAAGAAAAATTAACGAATCTCTTAATTATGTTTATAAATGTATAAGAACTCTTAAATAAGTTCTTCACCGATAATGGTGTTTACATACCGAAGGGCTTGGTAAAAATTATTAATTATTAATTTATTAATAAATTAATAAATTGATAATCCTTTACTCTTTTAATTGTAATAATTACTCACTCCCTGATAGTAAACCGCAGATTTTCTGCGGTATTGCTTGTGACGCACATGGTAATTCTGGAGGAGGGATGATGAACTGGCTGGCCTATGTAGGTTCGGAGATATTTTCAAATTGTGCCGATGAATGATGTCGCTCGGTCAAGCATGCACAATTTCCTAGCATCGTCGAATTTGCAACTGGAATATCATACTGATGAGGTAATGAAGAGTTTTGCTTCTAAACCAGAAACGCGTATATGATTAACTACGACTAGTTTGTTTCGTTATTTTTTTTCTTGTTTTGCCTTTGTGAGTTACAAGTAATGCTATCTGTTGGAGTTTTCAGCACTTTAGCTGCTATTTCTGAACTTCGGTATGTGGTGAAGCAACTGTTGCTGATCCCTTAGTTATGTTTATAAATGTATAAGAACTCTTAAATAAGTTCTTCGCCGATAATGGCGTTTACATACCGAAGGGCTTGGTAAAAATTATTAATTATTAATTTATTAATAAATTAATAAATCGATAATCCTTTACCCTTTTAATTGTATATATATAGATAGATAGACAGATACATACATAGAAGAAAACAATTTTTGGTTAAGACAGAAGGGTGTTAAAAAGAGCATTAGCTGCTCATGAGCTCAGAGCGATATAAAAATATATTGACATATAATTCGTATAATCTTTAAATCATAAGCATTAATTCATAATCCGTATACACACTCACAAGTATATATGTGGCGAGGGTTGTGTTCTTTGTGTGCGTGTGTGTGTGTAGTAACATTATCGACATTGGTTGGTTCAAGCAGAGTTCTTCCACTATTGCAAGCAATCTGGTCTGCTTTCTCGTCTGAGAATAGCTTCCTTTCTTTTTTTTTTCCACGTCAAATGAAAAACTGAATGAGCTGAATGGTACTGCTCCTCCTTCTCATATTTAACCATTACAAAAATGAAACGTAACACGAAAAAAAAAGGGGGGGAGGTGCACGAAAACCACAGCAGCTGATTGACTGAGCCAGCGAAACAACTGTAGAACTAACAGCACAAATACCCTCGCTCATACATTCACATTCACATACATATACACTCAATCCACACACACTTGTTGATACACACACTCCAGTTTCATAGACGTACACATATGCATATACACATATGCATATACAAACATGCATTCACGTACTATTACTACCATCACCACCATTATCACGATAACCATTAAAAACATCACCTTTATCAGATGCTGCATACATAACAATAATAACAGTTAATAATTGAAGTCTTTTTATATATCTTCCGGCAACTGACAAGAACTGCATACAATCAATAAAAATTTGAATTTATTTCCGCAATTTTCAATATTTTCAATAATGAAATTTAAATAAAAAGAGAAAAAAACAGTTAAATATAATGAAATGGAACAGAAGAGGGCGCCACTGGTTATTGTGAACACATGACGCCATTCTTGTGGAATATTACACAAAAACAAAAATTTAAGAATAAACAGAAAAAAAAACAAACTAAAAATATTTTAACAAGAGATAAAGATATGTGCCAGAGTTTGGACTTCTAGAAAATTCCATAGAAAAGTCTCCACCACCACCACCACCACTACCACCACCAAGAAAAAAATTAAAAAGAACGAGAAAGAGGAAGAATTCAGGAGAAGGTCATTAACTATAAAGAGTCAAAGAGATGTTTTCGTTAATCACTTTGGAAATTTCTTTATTTTCCTCACTTTTTCTGTGACTTTAAATTTTTTGTAAGTCTTTTATCTTTGTATTTTGACGCTTTGAAGCGTTGTCTTTGGCTCAAGGAAAATATTCTGTTTATGCAAGGTAACGTTAACCAACAAACAAGAAGTTAAGTAGTAGAGATAGAGTTTAGCCTTGTCATTGAACTTTATAAGAATTTCATTTATTATTGTTTTTGTGGGGTTTTTTCACGCTAACACCAGTGGATTTGCACAGGATTCTGTGAACGCTTATATGTATTTACATATATTACACACACACACACATACATGCATGCATGTAATACACATATATGTATATATACATATATCCATGCATATATATATATATATATATATATATATGTATGTATATTATGTATGTATACATGCACATATATATGCATATACATATATTCATGCATTTATATATATGTATGTATATTATGTATGTATGCATACATGCACAGACTTATATGTGCATACGTACAAACACACACATGTGCATATATGTATATGGACGCAGGTATATCTGGGTGGTTAAGAAATTCGTTTTACAAAAATGTTGTTCTGGTTTCAATCGCACATCGCGGCATCTTAATTATGTACCTTTCACCATGTCCTCAAGTCAAACCAAGCTTTCTACAATTATTTGGGTAAATGGAAACTGCAAGGAAGCTTATAAAATCAATTATAACTAGAATTCAAAGGGTCCATCTTCGTTAAACTGTGTCACGTTGATTCTTCTTGATAATTACGCTAAAAGTACGTGTGACTGTGAATTACCCATACATTTGACATGATAATTCAATGAGCAGAGCGCGTGTGTGTGTACTTATGTATACATGCATACATGCATGCGCCGGAACGTAGAAATACTCTGACTAGGGTCCGAGGGAACAGTAATCACTTCTAGGAATTGGGTGGAGGGGCTGATCTTTGTCAAAGCTAACTAATATATCAAAGTCGCTGCTCTATTAACCCGGATATCTTGCACTTTACTTGTCTCTGGGGTTTTGTTACTGTTAGTGAGAATAGTCGTGGTGAAATGCAAGCCTCGCTCGACTTGAGACGCTTGTATGCACATTGCTGGTACGCCTCTCAACGATGGCCATGCTCGTCTAACGAGTAGACAGCCATCACCATGCATGTATGTATGCATGTATGTGCGTGTGTATGTATATGTATAATATTGATTTCAAATTTTGAAACAAAGTCAGCAATTTCGGAGGAGGGGTTAAGTCGATTACATTGACCCTAGTAATCAACTGGTTCTTTATTCATAGACCCCGAGGGGATAAAAGGCAAAGTCGACCCCGGTGGAATTTGAACTCAGAACGTAACAATGGACGAAATACCGTTGAGCATTTTGTCTGGCGTACTAATGATTCTGCCAGCTCGCTGCCTTGTTTGTTTGTATGTATGTATGTATGTATGCATGTATGTGTGTATGTCTGTATGTACGTAAGTATATATATATATATATATATATATATATATAT
>NC_068988.1:43028671-43029330 GCF_001194135.2 Octopus bimaculoides | reverse complement strand
ATATATATATATATATATATATATACATGTATATATGGGTACAGGACATCACCAAACAGCAAACAACAGGAAATACGAAAGCAAATGAGTTGACCCATCATTAGTTGTCGGCTGTCTATCTACTCCTCAATTCGAGCAGTGAACGACAATATAGATCTTCGAAGTCAGTAGTTCCCATACGTGCCAAAATAAAATTTAGGACTTGTGGAGGGTCAAAGTTGGGAACAAAAACAGGACAGTGGAGACAAACAAGGAAACTGAACGAAAACAAAAAGGGAAGGTCGTTAGATCAGAACGAGAGTAAAAATAGCGAACGCTGGAGAAATAATTTCTTTGGCAAGAGAAAAGATATGAGGGAGATAGGATACGTGCTGTCCTTACGACAGTCGTGAAAGAAAAGAAAGATTATTACGTGAGGAAGAGAAAGATGGACGATGGTCACATGTGAGCAATGAGAGAGAAAAACAGAGAACGAGGGAGAAGGAGAGGGAGAGAAAGACAGATAGAAAACGGTGAAGGGGAGGAAAAGAGGGAATTAGAGAAAGGAGAGAAAAAACAGTATACAGTAGAGTCACATATGTGTGTGTGTGTGTGTTTGTGTGTTTGTGTGTGTGTGTGTGTGTGTGTGTGTGTGTGTGTGTGTGTGTGTGTGTGTGTGT
>NC_068988.1:43027154-43028570 GCF_001194135.2 Octopus bimaculoides | reverse complement strand
TGTCTGTGTTTATCCCCTCATCACCGCATGACAATCGAAGTTGGTGTGTTTACGTCCTAGTAACTTAACGGTTCTGGGAAAGAGTCTGATAGGATAATTACTAGGCTTAAACAAATAAAATAAGTCCTGGAATCGATTTGGCTGCAGTTAAATTACTGAAAAAAGTAAAAATAAAATAAGAGACTCTTGTCATACTCTCGAGGAAATATTCAGGAAACGATCAAAATTTGGGATGAAGGTCTGTAAATGTCGCTTTTAATTTTAACATAGAGAAGAATTAGAAATGCGAAAGGCTAACAAAGTCTAGAACATAGGTTCTCAAAGTGGGCGCTACCGCCCCCCCCCCCCGGTGGGCGTTAAGACAGTCCAGGGTGGCGCTGGTGCCTAAGGGTGGGTAGAAAAAAGGAGGTATTGGGAAGAAGGGAGTAGATTGGGGAACACTATGAATTTTTTTTATCATCATATTACTGTATACAAATTATATAATATTATATTAAATATGAAATGACTCATAGTATATATAAATTAGTAAAATACAAAATATTTATTTATGCATAAAAATAGAGGTGGGGCTCTGGGGGTATCATGTGGCCATGAGCGGGGCAGTGGCTCAAAATTTTGTGAAATTCTGGAATTTCGAAAATTTAACAAAACCAGCAGTAATATATTTATAAAATTTTGTTCCGAATTTTTACTGTTGGCAAAACTACAGAAATATATGCATACATATTGATTGAATTACATATAATTTTGTGCTGAGGACATTTTTCTTTATATTTATAGACGGCATTGTAGGACTGCTACCTTTCAAATAAATGTATATTTTCAGAACTTAAATGCATGAACGATGCAAGACTGTCTAACCTTCTGCTGATAATAAAGTTTCGTATAGTAAAGTGGAGCATATTAATTTTTCTAACCAAGTGTGTGCGTGTGTGTGTGTGTTTGTTTGTATGTATATATGTTTATACATGTGTGTGTGTGTATGCTTTTATCTACTCATATCCCTATATGTATACATATATCAGTCACACACATGTGTGTATAAATATATGTTTATACGTATATATGGATGTATTTACGTACATTCACACATACATATACATATATATACATATATATATATATATATATATATATATATATATTTAAAACATATGCTTAATATATATACATTAACACATTTATCTATAATTATTGTGGCATTTACCGTTAAATTAGCAGTTCGTACATGTGTGTCTATTTGATTCATCTGTATATGTCAAATGGTTCCACCAAATCAAATCAAATTTTACAAGGTAATAGTATCACACCCCATGAGTGTCAACATGTAACTCCCTTTTTCATATGTATACATACATAGACACACACACGTGTGTGTGTGTGTGTGTGTGTGTGTGTGTGTGTGTGTGTGTG
>NC_068988.1:43023714-43027144 GCF_001194135.2 Octopus bimaculoides | reverse complement strand
TGTGTGTGTGTGTGTGTGTGTGTGTGTGTGTGTGTGTGTGTGTGTGTGTGCTAAATGTGTAATGGCTGTTTAATATCCTTTCAGCATTCACAACTCCCCGCTGAGATAAATACCTAGACAGTTGCAAGGTAAAAGATAGCATGATAACACTTCGTCTTTCTGTCTGGACACTTAAACGCTAGTCTATCTATCTATCTATCTATCTATCTATCTATCTATCTATCTATCTATCTATCTATCTATCACCTATATATACTTTTATTGTTTTATTTATTACTGTCATTTGACTGCGGGTAATTCTCGAGTTTTAGTGATGCACACATACAGATACACAGAGAGACAGACACACATTCTCAGTTTTATATATATAGATTTCTATTCGGCACTGTTACTGTATTTCTCTCGCTCAGAGATTTAAAACATGTTTTTCTCGATACGGGATCAGCAACTGTGTGTTGCTTAAAGAATGTATAGTATTTGCGAGTGGTGATAACTTTCGTGACTAGCTAGTAATTTTCTAAAGCTGAGGACCAAAACACACCCAGAAATCTAGGTCTATGAGTATCACGTAAGGCTAGAGATGGGAGCGATGACCTCTCTTCCAAATGCTATATACGGACACAGAATATGTATCATTAGCCAGCTAGAAAAGATGATTTCTTGAGGCTAAAGCAACAGTAACATCGTCCTTTACAGGACTACCACGTTATATTTGCATATAAACATTAATATATATATATATATATATATACGTATATATGCATATACTCATTTATTATTTGTTTTATATATATATATATGATATATCTGAATTATTAAACTGAGGATGTGTGTCTGTCTGTTTGTATTATATATATGCAATCCCTAAAACTCGAGAACTACCCAACGGACTTCATTCAAATTTTACACATGTATTACTTAGGGTCCATACAGTGTTATGGGCCAAAAGAAATTTTCAACTTCTTGCCTAATGCGGGCCCGGAGCAATCTTTTGGACTGGTTCGGTATTACGTGTTAAAAGTGAATATATTTTCACTTTTATTCTTTCCCTCCTAATTGCAATGTGATAATGTGATAAGATTATAATGTTGTTTCAGTTTTAATTCTAACATGATAACTCTAAGTCCAAGGTATATAAAAATGCACATTTACCGTTCAATGATTATCGTTAATGATTATCGCAGCAGTTGCAAGATATTTACAGTTACATATTAACCCTTAAATTAACATTTAAAACATATGCTTAATATATATACATTAACACATTTATCTATAATTATTGTGGCATTTACCGTTAAATTAGCAGTTCGTACATGTGTGTCTATTTGATTCATCTGTATATGTCAAATGGTTCCACCAAATCAAATCAAATTTTACAAGGTAATAGTATCACACCCCATGAGTGTCAACATGTAACTCCTTTTTTCATTTCGATTAAAACAATATAACATTTTATAGAGATGATCTTTCTATAGTCAAATATAGTACAGGACATTTTATTCCACGACGACAACGTCACATTTTGTATATGAGTGTGTATGTATCTTCCAGTGTGTATGTGAGTATATGAATGTATTTGTGTTTTTCAGTGTGTGTGTTTCCGCGTTCGACGACAACGTCACATTTTGTATATGAGTGCCTAAGTGTCTGCGAGTGTGTATGTGTCTGAGTGTGTGTGTGTGTGTGTGTTTCCGTGTTAGAGACGTTATTCAACACGCACGCACACATCTACACCAGCATATACATATGTGACGTCTGATATGCATGAACGTATGTCTGTGTATGTCTCTCTTACTATATAGCATTACACCCCACGACTGTCAATATGTATTTTTTTCATTTCCATCAAAACAATATAACATTTCATAGACATAATCTTTCTATAGTCAACCATAGTACAGGAGATTTTATATGTGTGTGCAAGTGTCTGTGTATGTGTGTGCAAGTGTCTGTGTATGTGTTTGCTCGATCGATACGTACGAGACAGTAAAGGACATTTTATACATTGACGACGACGATGTCACATTTTGTGTATGAGTGTGCATGTGCCTGTGAGTGTATGAGTGTGTATGTTATGAAGTATACACATACATCTACACATAAATATACACATGTAACGACTAACATGTGTAAATGTATGTTTGTGTCTCGCTCACTATATGCATGTGACTGTATGTGAGAGTCTATGCCCGTGTATCGTCACATTTTGTATATCAATGTATATGTGTCTATGAGTGTGTCGGTGTTTGTGTGTTACATTAACATACACACACACACACAAACATCTACACATACGTATACACATGTACACATACATATACATATGTAACGAGAACGGCTGGAGGTGAAACTCTTGCCAAAAAACAATTAGGCGGCACGTCGAAGATATATAAAAATACACATTTACTATTCAATTACCAGTTCATAATTAGCGCAGCAGTTGTAAGGTTGCAAGGTTGCAAGGTATTTACAATTTGCTTATATTTGATTAACTCCATGCAAAAATAAAAACATACTACATACATACAACTGCTCACAAAAATAGAGATCAATGTATATTTTTTCTATGTTCATAATTTTTTATTACTATATAGAACAAAAATTGTCATCAAAGAAAAAACGTAAGCTCTCCAGAAACACCTATCAAGCAAGGAGGATTGCAGAAAGCGGAAAGCGTGAGTTTCAAGAGAGAGAAGGGACATGAGAAGGGACATGAGACTTTCTCAAGAGAGGAGAGAGATGAGACTTTCCGAAGATTAGCAAAGGCATGCTGCAGCACGTAGTATGGAGTCTCAAGAGAGAAAGGAGGTGAGACTTTCTCAAAATCAGCAAAGGCATGCTGTAGCATATCGGATGGAGTCTCAAAAGAGAAGAGAGATGAGACTTTCCCAAGATTAGCAGAGGCATACTGTAGCACTCAATGCTGAATCATTAAAACAACGTTTAGCACGCCAGATTACACAGAGGTCCAATAGAATAGTTCTTAGAAACGGACCACGTGCAAATTCGTTCTTCACAACTCCTGGAGATGTTTCAGATATGATGCATCCCATTCTTATAAAAATTATAATTCTGTCCAAATTGGTGTACTAAACTAAACTTGTCGTTTCTGAAAAGCATTAAAATTTGCTCCACAAATGTTTTGTCCTCAATGCTGCACTTTTCCGTATCACCTGTTTCATCATAACTCTGTCCGGCATTCGCCATGCTAGATCGCTGACCACTACATTTATATTTCTTTCTCCTTGTTTCTCTCCTTGTTTCTTTCCGTGTTACTTTCAGTTGAAGAGCGTAGGCTCGAAACGTCAAAGACTTTCTCTATTCTCGAGCGTTAAACTAATACATCCATTTGTTGTTTACACCACCTGTGTTCGTCTGTTGTTTTTTTCGTAAATTCTCCCATATATATATATATATATATATATATATA
>NC_068988.1:43019249-43021486 GCF_001194135.2 Octopus bimaculoides | reverse complement strand
TATATATACGACGTGCTTCTTTCAGTTTCCGTCTACCAAATACACTCACAAGGCTTTGGTTGGTTCGAGACTACGGTAGAAGACACTTGCCCTAGATGCCAGGTAGTGGAACTGAACCCGGAACCATGTGGTTGGTAAGCAAGCTACTAACCACGCAGCCACTCCTGCGCCTTTGCTAATAATTTTGGTATCTCGCCACCTTTTGATTGACCATAATAATAATTCTTCATTTATTTTGCCTCGCCACTACGACTCATTCATTGATACATAAAAATACATATACAAAGTGTTATAAAACATGTGAAGGTAAATAGATGGAATAAAATGAGTTTGGATTCGCTTTTCATCCTCCCAGAGACTTATGGAAAAAAAATAGTCATCATCATCATCATCTCTCATCTTCGGTGTATCTGTTTTTCTGCGTTTTTTTTCTTTTTTTTTTTGGATTTTTGTTGTCCTTATATCAGTCAGTCTAAGTAAGTATCCACTTTCCTTTGTGACTAAAATGGCTTCTACATATATTGTCGGACATATCCTAGTGTTATTGATATTTTAGTTGATTTTCATTTAGTCCACAATGACCGGGTGAGCCTTTTTGTCATAATTGTTATAACTATTTTGTTGTTAAATTTAATACTTTGGAGGTACTTTTGTTGCTCCATATGATGATCTATCGATTTCATTTCTTTAACTCTTTCAGTATTTAGAATTTCCATTTTTTTATATCTTCCACTCTTAAATGACTTTTTCGTAATTACCTTTTGCTCATATTTTTGTTTGTGTGGCTCTGGTTCAGTTTATGCTAGTAAGTATTATGCAAGTTTTCTGGGGTTTGCAGCTGTGTTTTGTTATATTGTTTATGTTAAATGTATTAAACCAATATTCCAGGTTTGCTTTCTCAATGTCTTTTGTTGTAACCGTTTTATTTTTGTTTTTTATAATTTCATTGGGTATTTTCATATGAGTTTATATTTCCATGCCTGATATCCTTATATTATATCAAGCATAGAAATATCATGATATATCTTCTTAAATTAGCAAGGCTGTTGGAATATAAAGTTACTTTTAAACGAAGGGTATTTTCTTTCCAAAATTTATACGATGATATTGATGCAATTTCGTTTTAGGGAATAAATGTAAAATATGCATACGGTTTAGAAACGTATTTCTCTTGTACCTGTTTGTACCTTTTCGGTTTTATCTCCAAATTTGAGAAATTAATTCAGGACCTTTAATTATTTAGATTGTCCTCATTCCTGTCGAATACCGGTTTATTTGTTTGTAGCGGTATCGAATTTTTCTCTCTTCTTTGTTATACGTCTTGTACATCGAATTCACAAAATGCATTTCTCTTTTAACATTGAGCTATGATTTTTATTTGTTATTTGTCACATTCAGCAGGATCTTTTTTATACTCACTCGCTCGCTCAACACTACAGAAACCAGTATAAGTTCTGTTCTAATGAGTCTGTAGGCTCGAGAAAAACTTTAACTTATTAACTTTAATGAGAGAAAAAATGATAACCTTTTAATAATATTTTTATAAACAAACCCGAAAGGCTTTGCGAGTTACGGAGAGAAAGCTACTATGGAAGGCTTATACTATGATAACTGTATATAATATATATCATAATGATATTTATTCTCCGACTTGAAGCGACAATTTTTAAATATAAACAAATGACTGAAAAATAATGAGCTAACCTCAGATAGAATCGAACTCACAAATCGACGCTTTCATGGCTCCTTGCGAATCTGATTTGCCAAACGCTCACCCAGTGAAACTTAGTTAATATATACTTAAACTGTCTTGATACTAGATAAATAATATTTTTATAAACAAAACCGGAGAATAAATATCATTGTTATATATATATATATATATTATATACAGTTATTATACTATGAGCCTTCCATAGTAGCTTCCTCTCCGTAACTCGCAAAGCCCTTCGGGTTAGCTCATCATTTTCAATCATTTGTTCATATTTAAAAATTGTCGCTTCAAATCGGACAACAAATATCATTATGATATATATTATATACAGTTATTATACAATATATATATATATTCGACAAATCCCTGAAAGGGACGAAAGAGCCAAGTAAATACTTTTTATCCAAATCCTGACTGCCTTCTTTTACTTAATCTATAAAATTTGTACACCACTTCAAACAATCTATACATACATACACACACACGCACGCACGCACACACACACACACACACACACACACAC